>NW_020172444.1:924642-1030599 GCF_003031525.2 Neophocaena asiaeorientalis asiaeorientalis | reverse complement strand
CGAGGGGCGCGGGCCGCGCAAGGTGAGGGTCCGCTCGCCCCGCCGCCGGCGCAGGGGCTGCCGCGCCCGGGACCCGGCGAGAGTGGGCGAGGGCGGGTGTGAGCGCGCGGGACGCTCAGCCGCAGCCCGGGCTGCAAAGTCTTTAAAAAGTTTCTCTCGCCGTGGAACCGAGT
This sequence comes from Neophocaena asiaeorientalis asiaeorientalis, assembly GCF_003031525.2. Classification (NCBI taxonomy): domain Eukaryota; kingdom Metazoa; phylum Chordata; class Mammalia; order Artiodactyla; family Phocoenidae; genus Neophocaena; species Neophocaena asiaeorientalis. The sequence continues at coordinate 1,030,426 of NW_020172444.1, read as the reverse complement.
GTCAGATCTGAACAGCCAATCTCCGGCAGACGTGACGTCAGGCAGTAAATCCTAATTGGGGAAAGCGTGAGATGAGCCCGAGAACACGCCGCCACCCTCCACATCCACATCGATTGTTCCTATGGGTCGGCAAGGCAGAGGTCCCCGCTCCTCGATCCCGTCTCCCGGGAAAGGACAAAGGACTCGGCAAAGTCACTGAACAGTCCTTTCCTTCTAGAAGCCCCACAGGACTCATTTGATACTGTCTGGAAGGCATTTCCAGTCATTTTCTTATCCGTGTTTGCTCGGATACTTGCTGCGGGTATTGGATTAAAATACTAGATCGGGCCCCAGAAAGGACTGCTCGGGGTGCGCGAAGTGTCCATCGAAAGTGTTTAGATGGTTCCCTTTGGGATTGTAAACTCCGCGTGACTGTTTCTGAGTGTGCAGCTTCTGGTACCCTACTCCTCTTGGCATGTACCAGGGTGGGCAGCAGGGGGCGCCCGCGTAGACTGGGAAAACCGCAACAGGAATCGACCCCGCAGGCAGCCCTGCTCCTGGTGAAAAGGCCTCTATGACAGGAATACAGGCCTCTATGACAGGACTTAAGATCCATGACAACGCCAAGCCATTATCAGTCTCTTTTTAAAGTCAGATCAGTTCCCTGGACCCCTATCCGAAAGGAAAGGATCACTCACTGGAGATGACACAAAATCACATTAAGGGAGATGCAGAATGTCCCAGGGGACAGAGTCCCTGGGGTCAGGGTGCTTTTGGGTGGAAACCATGAAATAGTAACATATTTACTTCTAGCATTTGAATTTAAAACGGTGTCTCCAGCAGCATTCACGCTTTTATTACATGAATGCAATAGAAAACCCCGCATTGGCTAGTGGACAGTTGGTAGCAGGTGACAATGGTTTAAGAAGAATTAATAGAAAATGATTTAAAGTTGAAGAAACTTAATCCCTTAATCTATTTTTTCTGTACATTGGAGAAAGACCTCCAATATTTGATTTGGCAGGAGAGGGTCTCAGTCCATCTGCCTGACCACCAGTTTCATGTGAGAACACACTCTGAGAGCCAGGCACAGAATAAACAGCATTTGACCAGAGGGAGAGACCTCAGTTCAGTCCTAACACTGCTGCTAAGTAGCTGAAAGACCACAGGCCGTTCACCTCTCCTCTCTGAACCTTGACTTCCTCCTCTATAATCCAACAGAGAAGTTGGATTAAAAATTCCTCCCAGCCCTAAGAGTCTGTGGCTCTAAGAACATCCCTGTGGACAAGATGAGTGAGGTCACTCAAGGTCAGTCTCTGAGCCAGGCCAAAAGGAACCAGCTGAGAAGACTGAGGAAGGCAGGTGGGTGAAGAAACTGCCTCCCAGCCTGGGATTCTGTAGAAAGGACAGAGCACAAGCTAATAAATATTCACCAAGTGCTACTCTGAGGCAAGCAGAGAGGCTGACCCTTTGCAGAAACAAAGTATCACAGGCACAACCTTTTTGTTCTGGAGAAACTTCCTATCTGGTTAGAGAGAAAAAATGTAAATAAACAAAAGCTTTTTAAAAAGATAAATAAAGCAACAGTTTGAGATAATAACCGAACTCTCCCAAGGCAGTATCTGATTTGTGAGAGGCCAATGTCACTGTACAACCCACAATTCTTTGTCATCTCATGGAAAATTCACAACATGTAGGGAAAACATTTCCTACCCGCAGCTCAAATCAGTGTACAGAGATTTTCTCTCTCAGGTAGGGATTATGAGCAACAGTTGAAGTGGATGGGGGCAGGGGGTGTCTACAAGCAATAACTCCATGCTGAAGAGCCTAGGCTGGAAAGAAGACCTGTCAGACAGGTGAAAGCTCAGGAAATAGTGATGGACAGCATGACAAAAGGACCAGACTGCAGTCTATGGTGGTGGGTGAGCTCTTCTTGTTAGGCACTGCAGGACTCACATGGACGGCATACATCAAAGCCTGTTTCGGTCAATGAGAGGCAGCTGCCCGCAGAGGGCAGAGCCTGGACAGGGATCCAGAGGGCTGGGCTGGAGCAGTGTGGCTGCTTCACTTCCCACGGGAACTTGAGCAAGTCATTTCACCTGAGAGCCTGTTTCCAGAGGGCCTGGAGATCAACCCAAGGTCCTCACATCTGGGGACAGCAATGAGCTCAACCACGCTCTATGACTCTGCAGAAAAAAAATGTTTAAAAAGATACAACGCAATCTTTCTTTCTCTTCACCCACAGCAAGGCAGAGGTGGGTATCTCACCCCAGTCTTCAACCTGATTACGACCTGCCTTATGACAGATTTGGATATGTTACAATCAGATAATCTCTGAAATGTAACCACAGGAAGAATCTCTAGTGTAAATGTTAATCTCATCCGTGAATGATCCATATACATTTGTATGCATGTGTGTTTATATACAACCATTAATGTGGTAATATACACATAAGCAAGCAGCCCCACTCTAGTTGAGAAACTCCAGCAAAGTCATAGCTTTTCCACATTAGTCTCTTGCTATCTACATAACTAGTAAGATAATCCTTGAAAAATGTGTTGTGCAACCTATGTACTATCATATGAGATGGTCACTCATCTAAAACACTGAACTCGCTATTAATCTGAAAATGAAAGCCCAGTTTCTGTCAGGCATGGGGACCAGCCTTTGCCAAGTTTAGACCCTGTTTAATGCCAAGACCCCTAGGTTTCAAGGTCCATTTATATTGGCAGTACACAACTTCCTGGTTCAAGACACAAGTCTTTAAAGATCTCATAAAACTTCTTGGACTTCAGATGGTTTTTACAAAACAATACTCAGATGAGCTAAGTGTAAATGAATCAGAAAAAAGGATTATATTTCCCATAAAAACTCATGGGTTTGAGGATTAGGGGAAGAAAGGAAGGCTGGCAAATGCCAAACTTTTTAAAGCACTTTGAAACCATTAGTCAAATTCTAAATGCAGCCAGTATCCCTCATCCTTACATTTTATGAGTTTTGTAATTGAAAATCTTTTCCCACATTTAAGATCAGCTACAAATCAACTTTTGTGGCTGCCTACGATCAGAATCCCTTCCACCCATCTTTTCTTCCAGCCAAGGATTTCATGAAGCCCCTCTTAGTTCTAATTTCATCAAGAAATTCTTAGAAAGAGAGGGAAGAAGAGACAGAGAGAAATAGGAATTCAGTGAGTTGTAGACAAAAGGAAGAGAAAGGAGAGTAAAAGCAAGAGAGAGAGGGAGATTGAGGAATGGAAAAGAAAGGGACGGGAAAACAGGAGAGAAAGTGTGAAGACAAAAAGAGAGGGGATGCAGTGGAAGGAGGGACAAAAAGAGGTGGGTGGAGGGAAGCTAGGAAGAGGATGGATTGGAGAAGTGCAAAATGAAGGAGAAATCAATGAATGAGAAGAGGAGGAAACAGGTAGGAGGAGGGGAAAAGGAAACATAGGGAGAGAAGAATTATACCCGGCATCCACGGGCTAATCTCCTCAGGCTGCTCACCAGGATCCTGGCAGCCATTTCTGAACCTCGGTGGGTTCTCACCTGAACATTAGCTTGTCCAGGTTTGGGCTAGAATTAAACCTGTGACCTTGGAAGGTGCTAGCATGGTGTCTGGCTGGCTGCCCTACACCACATGCGAAGCGGGAGGCACAGGACGTCCCGTGTTCTCTCACACAAGCTGGTGGCCAAAGACCGCAGCTTCAGCTCGAGATGCCTGCAAGTAGGTACTACATTTACTCTTGTGGTCCTCTCCCTTGTTCTTTCGACCATTTCATCGAAAGAGCAGAGATGAAGGAGATTAGAAATGTGTGAGTTCCTCCACGTTTAACTCAGCTTCCATGAAAAATCACACGGAGCTTTACCAATGAAGAAGTAAAGCTGATACTCTGGTTTCTCTTCAGATCGTATAAATCTTTCGCCTTTTACTAAAGATTTCCGTGGAGAGGAACAATTCTGAGTTTTTACCCAATTTTTTGAGGTCTTGCGTTTGCAAGGCCAATTTAAAAAAAGAAAAAAAAAAAAAAGAAGCTGAGACTCAACCCATGGAGGTATCAGTGTTTCTGCCAAGATGTATCAGCAAGATGGAGACAGAGCTGATGCGCAGAGAAAGATGAGGTGCCCCTGGAACTGAGCAACAAGTGGAACCAAGGTTTACACCAGTGCTTTCCTTCCCTTTAAAGCTTCAGGTCTGAAATCCAAGCATCCTTAGTTGTCACTCAACAGATGTTTGTTGACCCTAGGGCCCCCAGCTAGCCTACGTAAACCCATACAGCAAAATCAAAACAAACTTCCATTTCAGGTTGAGAAGTTTAAATAATGCCTGGCTGGATTGCAATCCAAAGTTGCCCCGGGCCAGCGAGTGCCTTTGTGCTGACCCTGAGTGCCTGGCCATGGCAATACAGACCCTGTCCACGTGGAGTCTAATGAGGTAAACAGACCTGGAACAAGTAATTACATGTGTGGTGAGTATTGAAAAAAGGACTGTGGGAAATGAAACCCATAAAAGGAAAAGTGTCAGGGTTATGGACTAGCTTTCTACAAATTTTGAAGAGCCCATCCACAAAAAGAAACTCACCAAAAGTAAAGTTTTATGTACACTAAATTTCCCTTTCTGATTATTTTGGTCCTTTCTTACTTACCTTGAGTATAATCAAGGATACGTATCACACAGTGGCAGCTGCCAATGAAACGCCTCTCTGTCTTCAGGGAACAAAAATCTGTTCATTAATTTACTTTCATTGAGGCTTTTCATACCCATTTAATCAAATTTTTGAATATTAAACATGAAACTACATAATAATTAAGTAGCTATCAATACAATTTTATTTATACTTTTCATTCACTTCCTCCAAACTTCACTGGGTCATTGGCTGGTCAACATTCAAGAGGGCACAAAGGAAATGTGTTCTTTGTCTCAAAGGGTCTGCATCTTGGAAAATACTTGGATGTACACTGAACTGAGATACCCTTCAACTCTATGAAATACATGCCTTTTGATCACAAAACAGCCTCCAGTGAAATGCAGTTCACTTTGGTGTCTCAGTTATAAACACTCTGACCTTCCATTCAGTCAGTGGACATTTACCTAGTTTCCCTGCTTAAATTTAAGTTCAAAGATGCCCAGACACCTGCAAGGTTGGTTGAGTGCTTGGTAGGCAAGCAGAGTAACGCTCTCTTCCCTCAAATGCAGGTACTGACAAGTCATGATCCAATTTGAAGAGGAACCTTCTGCTTTGTGTCAGCCCCTATGCTTCCCGGGTTGTGGAGTTGAGGGAATTGCTTCTTTGTGTAAATTTCAGGACACTAGTCATTGTTATTTCTCTCGTCTACATTAGAATTTTCACCCAATGGCACAAGTATGTGACGCTGCCTGCGTTTAACCCTTGATTCTAATTATTTTTTTCCAAAAATCTTCTCTCTGCCTCCCATAAAATTGATTAAAATATCATACAGTGAATAAAGCAGCCTAGAAAAAAGAAGAAAATGAGGGAAGTTACTGTACCACCTCTACATATCAATTCCTAGACAGCCTGTCTGGTCTTCTAAGACCCAAGGCCCTTCAAAGATTGCTTCCTTCTCACTCTTTTAACCTCATCTTGGGCTACTCTCCCAAATGAACCTCTGTTCCAGCTACATTTATCTACCCATTTTTCTTCTTTCTCTTTGAAAGAAAAAAAAAAAAAGGCTGGCCAGCCACTAATCTGCAAAAAAAGGACACCCATATTCCTGCCTCTAGTCTCACCTTACATCATTCTCCTGACATACCATCATCTCTTCACCTAAGTCCTACTCCTCCTTCAAAATAGAATTCAAGATCCTTTACTTCCATGAAGCTCTTTGGACCACCCTAAACCTCAGTTTACTCTCTCTTCCTAAGTCTTGTAGCATTTCTCATCCATCTCTGGCATTAAGCACAGAATACATGCTTGGTAGTAGACACAGAATACTTTTGCAGCTGAAGACTTTTTTTCTTCTTGGTCTTACTAAGATAAACCAGAACTAAGGCAAGTCATGGTTAATAATAGTTGAGGTTTGGTTACAATGACAACGGATGACAAAGTGACTTGTCTTTAGCTCTTTGAAGGCAGGGTTCTGCTGAACAATGGGGTTTGCCCAAATTTCCCCCCAAACCTAAATTAAGTTGAATCAAGCAGTGGCTCTCTGTAGGAAAAAAAAAAAAAGTTTTCTCCCTCTGAACTGACAGTTTGAAAAGTTCTGTAGAAAGAATTTTGTCATATTTCTGTCTGAAAACTGTTACATTCCCAGTAATACCATTAAAGTAGTGAAGGCTTTTATAGCATCTCTTTTTTGTTGCCCTCTCAACTTACCCTGTTATGGGAGGCCAGGACATACTGAGAATGGATCTAGTAAAAATCCACATAATATGGATGAACTGAGCAATATACAGAAGTAAGTCACACCACCAAAGAAACACTAGCTCCACCAGGAGAGGCCTGGCTTTCTAAACAGTGAGGGGAGATCAGTAAAACCAGCCCAGTCTCTGTTGATTCCTCCAGGTTTCCTGGTTTTAAAGCCCAAGCTACTGCTGAGAGGGATCAGGTTACATTTGCCAGCTGCTCCAGAACTTTCCACTTAACCCTTTTCAATCCACAACCTGGATGTTACACTTCCATTTCACTTCGAAAAGCATCTTCCATCTTTATATTTCCCCCCATGTTTTCTTCCCAACATACAAGTACCCGGCCAACCCTCAATGCCACCCCACCCCCATGAAGCTACCTGACTTCCAGGCCTCCACCTCATCACTAGAGGCCTGTGTTGAGGGCAGACACCTTGTGTATCATGTTCCCAGTGCCTAACACAGTTTGCAAATCATAGTAAATGTTTGTTGTAAGTAAATGCATGGTGTTTGTTGAGTGAATGACTATCCTTTTGGACACCTAACTGCTATGAGCAGTCCACGACAAAAAACCTCCAAATATCTTTCCTTCTTTTTTTTTTGGCTGTGTTGGGTCTTCATTGCTGTGCACGGGCTTTCTCTAGGTGTGACGAGCGGGGGCTACTCTTTGTTGCGGTGTGCGGGCTTCTCATTGGGTGGCTCCTCTTATTGTGAAGCACAGGCTCTAGGCACGTGGGCTTCAGCGGTTACAGCACGGAGGCTCAGTAGTTGCAGCACGTGGGCCCTAGAGAGCTCAGGCTTCAGTAGTTGAGGCACATGGGCTCAGTAGTTGTGGTGCACGGGCTCCAGAGCACATAGGCTCAGTGGTTGTGGCTTTCAGGTTCTAGAGAGCAGGCTCAGTAGTTGTGGCGCACGGGCCTAATTGCTCCACTGCATGTGGGATATTCCCAGACCAGGGCTGGAACCCGTGTCCCCTGCATTGGCAGGTAGATTCTTAACCACTGCGCCACCAGGGAAGTCCCTATCTTGTCTTCATCATAAGCAAAAAACGTTGCCCAAGATCCCTAAGTTGTCAGGGGTCTGGAGACTGATTCATTCATTCATTCACAGATTCATTTATTCATTCACTAGCCATTTTTGAGAGCCAATTGTTTTCTTTTTTTTTTTTTTACCACGCCACACAGCTTGCAGTATCTTAGTTCCCTGACCAGGGATGGAACCTGCGCCCTCGGCAGTGAAAGCACAGAGTCCTAACCACTGGACCACCAGGGAATTCCCCCAATTGTTTTCTAATTAACTAAGAATGGAGAATGGGTTTTAGAAATTTTTGCTTAGGGATCTAATAGGCCTGAATAGATGCAAGGATTCTCTCTGAAAGCTGGGGAAGTTTTCTTTAGAAGGCATGGGATAAAGAGATGGATAAATGGAATCTCTTCCCACAGTCCTCTTGTAGCTAATTGCTAGAAAAATCATTGACGGAAAATCTATGAGCACGTAGAACAGCATCTGTAGGATGTAAGGACATGATCCTGGATATTTTCTTGCCGGGAAGGAGTAGAATATATGGTTAAGAGCACAAACTTTGGTGTCAAACAACCTGGGCTCAGTTCTTAGCTCTGCTCCTGAGTTTGCGAGTAAACTTGTGTGCCTCGGCCTATGTTCTGGATGAATCTGGGAAGAAGCTGACTGGGCATTAAGGAACTAAGTTCTTGAATCCCCCTCAAACAAGCACTTTTATGAGGGAATGTTCTTGGGTTACTCAGTTCTGCCCTGGGAACCGCTTAGATAATCTCAGCCTTAGATCTGTCAAGGCTGCTTTTTTTTTTTTAATCACTGTATGGTTCAGCACACAGAATAATTTCTTAGTGATCATGAACGGTTTCCTGATAGCCTGCTCAGCCTCTACACACTTACTGCCCTAACTCTTCCAGGAGCCATTTCTGGGAACATGGAGCTTCCTCCAGGGGTTTTAGAGTCAAAGACACCAACAACTGATGAGTGTTCTGTGAGATTAAGAGCAGAGCTGGGAGAGGAGACCTTAATTTTACAAAGGGAGATGGTGGGAGGAAGGGAAGGGAAGAGAATCATTCATGTTCATTTGCTGAGCACTCATAAAGACCCATAAATGGCACAGGGGGTTTCTGCACCTGCCATCACTGAAGGGGGCCACGCGATAGACATTTACCTTTGTAACCAAAAAATGGCATTCCATGATTTAATAAACCATGCACCTCTTGAAGCTTCTTATCTGTGAAATGGGAATAATACCTAACACAAGGTTTAGCAAGCTTTTCTGAAAAGGGACAGACAGTACGTATTTTCAACTTTACACACCACACTGTCTCTGTTACAACTACTCACTTTTGCCATTGTAGCATGAAAGTTGCCTAGACAATACAGAAATGAATGGGCAGATTTAGTCCGCAGGCCATAGCTTGCCGACATCTGGTCTAATCCCCTGGGCTAATATGTAGGGTGTTAAGAGGATTAAATAAGCTAATCCAAGCAACATATTCTTGTACAGCATGCAGTAGATCAGCACTCAATAACTATTTGCTATTATCATTGCTCCGATTTTAGACTCTCCCGTGTGTGTGCACTACCGTTGCTCACCCTAGTGAATGAGGTAGTCCTCAGGTCTCCCTGGGAGATGTTCCTAGCCCTCCCCATCTTGGGCATATGGAGGGTGTCACAGATTGGGTTCTCTGGGAAGGACCCTGAGATGGAGTTTAGTGTATAGGATGTTTATTTTAGGACTGTCCTTGGGAGTAATCCTGTAGAAAGAAGGAGAAGGAAGAAGGACTGGGCAGAAGGAGAAGTCGAGTTTGCCCAACAGCAGACTGAGCCGAACCCACGAGGATCTCTGAAGCTAAAATGGCCATTCAAGTTGTCCCGCACTGGGTCAGAGTGGCTGGGCCTTGGTGCCCCACCTGGAGCAGTCACTGGATGTGGGGTGCCCTGGGAAGGGGGGCAGCTCTGCAACGCACGCACTCCTGGAGGGGCTGACAGGGGGGCACTGTCTGCTGACAGCATGCCCAGCAACTGGGGTGACAGGGGCGGGAGGGGAAGACGTGACCCATTCTGACCATGAATGGTGCACAGAAATAACACGTGGCATTTGCAAACCAAGCATTTAATTGTTGCTGCAAGACCCTCCAGAGCTCCTTCCCTCTGGTAACCAGCAATTTCAAGATGGTGGCTGCTCCATCAGCCCGGGTCCCAGAGGGACAACAGGGAAGAGAGTTTCCTATCAATTGTACTGGAAACCTAATGTGAGCAAGACTGAAATCTGAGTTCTTTAAAGCCACTGAGATTTTTAAGTTGTTTGTTGCTGCAGTATTGTTAGCTTTCTATTATGAGTCCTCAGCTGCTGCACTGGATGTATTTGAAGGTTTTGAAGTGAAGACACACCTGATAATCTTACAAAATCAGGGAACTGGTTTGACACCACCATCCTCATTGCCAGCATCATCATAGCTAACACCAGCATTTACATGAATTTTCTAATTTCATGCTCATAACAACCTATGTGTAACACAGCTATTATTACCCTCATTTTAGAGATTAGGAAACTTACGCTTATAGACGTTTATTAATTTGCATGAGGCCAGGGGTCTGCAAACTATAACCGGCAGGCCAGATCCAGCTCACTGCCTGTTTTTGTAAATAAAGTTTTATTGGAACACAGCCATGCCCATTCATTACACAGTATGTAATTATGGCTGCTTTCATGATACTGTGGCAGAGTTGAGTAGTTGCATATGGCCTGCAAAGCTGAAAATACTTACCATCTGGCCCTTTTCAGAAAACGTTTGCCCACTCTCCCTCTCTCCCCGCACTCTACACAAGGCCTGGTTCCAAACTCCAGAGATGCAGCTCATAATTCAGATATAAGTAAATACTAGGTAGGCTTGGAGCCTGCAGGGGTATTATAAAACTTTCCCATTTCCATTATCCTAACTGTACATTTTTTAATTTAAAATTTTCATGACATTTATTTCCAGCATTATGACAGACTCCCTATCACGAAAATCCTCCCCTAAAAAAAAAACCTGTAAAATTCTGAATAAAATGAATGGCTGACTCGGCAAAAAATTAAGGTAAATACTCAGGGGCTAAAAATGAAGTAGAAGCCAGAAGCCAGATTTAGCATGGTAAATGCTCACTCAAGCAGGTAGTGGACCCCTAATGGCATTTGCCACTGTTGGGGGGGCGGGACATGACAAGGCAGGAGAGTGTCAGCACAGAGACTTTGGAATGAGTCCCTGAAGGCCCAAATTTCCAGTGAAAGAATGGACTGGAAAATATTTGCCCTGCAAAAGGAGACATCAAAAAAATTCTGTGTCTCAGCTCTGATTTGGGTTGCAAGGGAAGAAAAGGTAGCCACCTGCCAACCAGAAGAAATAACCATACCCCAGACTTGAAGCCTGGGGTTCAAATTCACTCTACTTGCCTATTCTGAAACTATTTTAAACCAAAGAAACTAATTTAAAATAGTCCTAGATTTTTAGCTCCCTAGGCACTTGGGCAAAGTAAACACAAATAAAGGGAATATTCTCTCAAGTTGCCTCCTAAAATTCTCACAGATAATGCCCCAACAAAAATGAGCTCACAGTGAAAAATCACAAGACCACTCACTGAGCAAGACATCATGGGACAGAGCAGAAACATCAAATAGCAGAATCAGACACACAATTTCTTTAGCAGAGTTATCCCATGTAGCAGGACTTGACAAGTTTTTTCTCTAAAGGCCCAGGTAGTATATATTTTAGGCTTTGCCAGCTATGCAGTCAGTATCAAAAAGATTCAACTTTACCATTCTACAGTGAAAGCAGACACAAGCAGTATGTAAATTAATGGGCTTAGCTGTGTTCCAATAAACCTTTTTTACAAAAATAAGGAGTGTGTTGGACTTCCCTGGTGGTCAAGTGATTAAGAATCCACCTTCCGACACAGGGGATGTGGGTTCGATCCCTGGTCGGGGAACTAAGATCCCACATGCCGCAGGGCAACTAAGTCCGCGCACCACAACTAGAGAGAAGCCCGCGCACCGCAAGGAAGAGCCCACGTGCCACAACTAAGACCCGATGCAGCCAAATTAATTAATTAATTAAATACAAAATTTTTTGTGTGCTAGATTTGGCTGGCAGGCCATAGTTTGTAAAGTAAGTATGTTTTCAATATTTAAAGAATTCAGTATATGAACAAGGAATGAAATACTATCATTAATATCCAGGCAGATTCTTAACTTCTGCAAGTAAAAGGTATAGTTGAAATCTTAGGATTCAACATATGAGTTAACTAGCAGATTAGAACAACTGAAAAGCATAATTAGCAAGTTGAAAGTTGGATATGACAAAACTACTTAGAATATAGTACAAAGAGATAGAGGAGGAAAATATGAAAGAGAAGTTAGTAGACATGAAGTTTGAGTGAGGAGTTCTAACATTCATCTAATCAGAGTTCCAGAAGGAGTGAGTAGAAAGAATGGGAGAAACATAATAGTCAAGAATTTTCATAGATACTAATATTTAGGAACTACAAAATATTCCAAACAATACTTACACCCAAACTCATCCTGGTGAAATTGCAGAACACGTAAGACAAATTGAATGGCTTAAAAACTGTCCCCCTCCACACCAAAAGACAGCTTACCTGCTTTATATCTGATTTCTTATGAACAACAGCAGATATCAAAATACTGTAAGATGATGTCTTCAAAGTGCTGGAAGGACATAATTGTCGATCTATAATCGTATATCCAACAAAATTTAAATAATGAGGATGAAATAGAGATGTTTTATACAAACAAAAGCTAAGATAATTTATTATCAACAGATCCTCTTTAGATTTAAAATACAGAAGAAATAAAGGAACTTCTTAAAAATATATACTATAGGAAGAAGGAAAAGCACCACAGAAGAGAGATTTGAGATTTAAGAAGGATGGTAACCAGATGAGCAAAGAAAGTGCATTTATCACGTGGATAAATCTAAATAAACATCAACACTAATACATCTAATTTGTGAAGTAAAAAAAAATTGGGGGAGAGGGCACATAGAGGTAATATTCTGTCTCTTAAAATAGTAGGTACAAAAAAATAGGTACATAAGTATTCATGAGTGTGTGTGTGTGTGTGTGTGTGTGTGTGCTTTTTTTCTTTTCTATATATGATAGGTTTTGCAAAACATTTTTAATAGAAGTAAAATACTGGGTAACAATAGCCTATAAGCTGAAAGAGTTAAAGCCCTCTAAGTTTTAGGAAGACACTTCCCATTGCCATAATTAAAAACTCTAACCATTAAAAATTTAGAAAGATAATCTATAAATTTCAAACTACTAGAGGAGCAAAAAAAGTGAAATAAGTAAAGAAGTTTACAGGACAAATAGAAAGCATGAAAAAGATAGTAAAAATAAATTGAAATATATCAATGATCACAAAAAATAATGAATTAAACTTGCCAGTTAAAAGTTCATTTTTTTGAAATCCAGCTTTATTCTTCTTATAAGAAACACTTAAAACATAAGCACACCAAATGTTTGAGGGTAAGATAACCCAAAAAGCTCTATAAGGCAGATTAATTTTTCCAGCAAACAAAAATACATTCTATTTGCTTTCTGGAGTAGCCTTTCAATCCACATACAAAGTGATGTGTTATAATAAAGCAAAAAGAAAAGCTGAATATGAAGAGAGAAATGAGAGATGACCTGGGTTCAAAATTAATATCCTCTGACAAACCTAAAAACATGGAAAAATAGTTCCCCTTTTGCTATACCTGTGGAATTCAAGCAAGCATGGGTAGAAACTTGGGGCTTAATAGTGAGCCAAAAATAAATACAATTTATCATTATTGCAATTTTGGTCAAATTTCTTGACTTAAAAATGGAGTTTACAAAATAATCAGATAACATTTCAAAATAACTTGCATTTTGAGACAAAGGATGGTGAAATCACTTTTCATTGTATTAATGAGACATTCATTTAAACATAAGGATTCTAGGGGAAAATATATCAGAAATCATTTTGAAGTACGAGTGGATTTGAAGAGTCAGGGACAAAAAATTATGTATAAAGGTGGATGATTGCTGCATTAAAATAGAGAAAGATTAGAAAGAACCTAAATAAATAACACAGGAATGGATAAAGTGTAACGCATGTGTAGAATGAAATGTTTTTATAGATATTTTAGTGACATGAGGAAATACCTATGATATAATTAGTAAACAAAATAATATATGAAACTGTAAATACAAAATGATCACAAACATTTAAATGTAGTAAAATGTGTCTAGAAACAGGATTAGGAAGAAAAACAAAAGAATAGTAAGAAAAAGGGAAATGAATAATTTGTATTTTCTACTTTGTATTCTATTTTCCAAGTTTTTGCAATGAGAACTTTTATAATCAGATAGTAGCATAATTTTATATTATATCTTTAATATTTTGTTAGTTTATATATATTATGGCCCAGAATCTCTGTGAATGAAATAGTACGGGGAAAGTGAATTCTGGAAAGAGACAACGGGGCAAGCCTTTAAGAGAACGTCTTAAGAGACAGGAACGGTGCTGTATTTCTAATTAGTGTGTAACTCGATATAAAGCAGCTTCCTGACATTTTTTTTTCTTAAATTCCATATATATGTGTTAGCATACGGTATTTGTCTTTCTCTTTCTGACTTACTTCACTCTGTATGACAGACTCTAGGTCTATCCACCTCATTATAAATAGCTCAATTTCGTTTCTTTTTATGGCTGAGTAATATTCCATTGTATACATGTGCCACATCTCCTTCATCCATTCATCTGATGATAGACACTTAGGTTGTCATGAAGAACCTAGGGGTAAGACAGGAATAAAGACATAGACCTACTAGAGAATGGACTTGAGGATATGGGGAGGGGAAGGGTAAGCTGTGACAAAGCGCGAGAGAGGCATGGACATATATACACCACCAAACTTAAGGTACATAGCTCGTGGGAAGCAGATGCATAGCACAGGGAGATCAGCTCGGTGCTTTGTGACCACCTGGAGGGGTGGGATAGGAGGGTGGGAGGGAGGGAGACGCAAGAGGGAAGAGATATGGGAACATATGTATAACTGATTCACTTTGTTATAAAGCAGAAACTAACACACCATTGTAAAGCAATTATACTCCAATAAAGATGTAAAAAAAAAAAAGCATTTTCCTCTCTTAAAAGTTTCAAGAATGTGCAACAAAGCCACTCCCAGCGGTTGCTACGGCTACGAGGTAAAGCTGACTGGGCCGGCGTTCACTTTCCCCCAGATGAGGCAGGAGAAAGAAGGTCGGGCTCGGCGAGTGCGACAAATGCCCCCTTTGGGCCTCTGCCTTGTCTCCTTTCCCATCGGTCCCTCTTTCCTCGCCGCCCCCTTTGCCACCTCTCCTCTCTACGTCTTAGCCTCCAGTGCAGTCAGCATCATCAGACCCAGCTCTTCCTGCCCGCCCGCATCCTCCACCCTCCAGCCACCACCTCCCTTTTTGCTGGGCTTCCATAGGGTGCTGCACTCTTCCAGCACCTCCAACACCGCAAGCTGTGGGAGGCGGGCGTCTTTTCCCACTGTACCCTTGATGCCCAGGACCTGCCCATGGTGGGTGACCAATAAATATTTGTTGACTGAATGAATGAATGAACGAACGGGGCCCATTCTCAGTCTTTACTGGGGGTTCCTCTTCATCTACTCATCCTTAAGTACAGTCATTCTTCAAGATTCCATGCTCAATTGCTTTTTCTTTTCCTTCTTTATGTTTCCCCTGGACGATCTCTCCTCCTTTTGTTTTAGCTAACATGCATATGAAAATGAGCCCAACTTTTCAACTCAACTTCATCTTTTTTCCTCATCTGTATTTCCAACTGCTTTCAGCTGGACCTACAGACACTTCTTATTCTCATCCATAACGCATCATCTTCCTCTCAGTCATGCTTCCACCTTGAGCTCCAACTCACTTAACATCACCACCATCCCCTCAACATTCCAGATGTAAGCTCAGAGAAGCCTTTTACTCTGCTCCAACCCTCCCTGATGAGTCTCTATTGAATTGTGTCCCTCTTTTCTATTCCATTCCCACTGCCCGAGTTCCACTTCTCACCAACATCATCACCAAACCCTGTGGGGTTTCCTTACTTTGAATCTGCACCTCTCAGATTCAATCCAGATTGAAATCCAGGCTGCTGGATTTATTTTCCAAACCATACAACTCATCATATTCCCATTTTGCTCAAAAACAACTGATGTTTCCCATTGCCTTCAGAATAAAACCCAAGCACACAAAGGCTCCTCTCCGTCTTCATGGGAGATGAAGTCCTGCCACCTCCATGACTGCTCACATTTCTCCACCTGCCTGGATGCCATTCTCCCACTACTCTGCCTCTCGAATTGCTCAGCCCCCTGCAAAGTCCATATCAAGTGTCATCTTCTCTGAGAAGCCTTTTCCCAAATCTTCAGTCAGGATTAAGGGCACTCTTCTCTGTGGTCGGATAACCTCTCCATTATGCCTCCATAAGAGCACAGCTCAAGGTTGCGGGCTGCAGGTGGGTGGACAGAGGAAGACAGTTAAGGAGCCCTAGAGAACCTGAGCACGAGGGAAGGGAGGTCTCCCTCCTAGAGTGAGCCCAGGTCTTTAACGTTGAAACTCCTCCTCCTTCCACTTTACCACAACTAAATAATTCATGCCCTACCTCATTTCCTCACTGAACAAGGTCTGTTCCATCTTCTACCTTTAAAAAGGTCAAAGTTAAATTCTGGTCCATTCCTCCTTCCTCCCTCCTCTTTCCATGCGTGGTTATAGGGCAGAGTCATGAAACGGAAGGAAGGTTCACTGACTCCAAGAAAAAGTCACTGCCATAGGCAACTAAAGCAACAGAATATTCTCTTTAGAAAAATAATTTTGGCAGAACCTGGCTGTTTTCTGCAGACATTTTAAGCAACCAAAACAAGGGTTGGGATTTGTATTTCCGAACAAGTGAAAGCTGCCTGTTTAGCTCATGCTTCTCCCTACTCTCTAGGAAGTGGAAATTTTACAACAGAAGTAATTCCCTTCATCTTTCCGTCCTCTTCACAGTGCAACCCCCGACCTTTGGAGCCTCCACCTCGAGCCAGAGGTAGACAACTAAATAGGAAAAAGATATGCAAACCTTAGGAAACAAAGAGTTTGTCATACAAAGCGTTACATTCAAGCCATTGTCTCAAATGTTTTGGATAACTCTCGTTTTTAGTTTAGGAAAGAAAATCTGAAACAGAACAATTACATCACAAATGGAACATTTATATAGTCACTGGGATAGAAAAACGTTCGGCGAAGGAAAAGGCTGCATGATTTCAATGAGATCCAGGTGGGATAGCCCTTTCAGCAAATGTCTACACACCAGCCCGTAAAAATGATGGAAAAGGCACAAGACAAGAATAAAAGCAACGGAGTGCCAGGTGCTCATCCAACTAAACCCACATCCTCTCTGAGCTTGTCCTTTCCAGCTGCTCCTTCCATCTTCTCCCTTCCTCCCAAGGGCTTGAATCTCTCTCATGCCTTCTGGGGTCTTCTGCTCATTTTCCTCCTCTCTTCCCTCACCAGGGAACCAAATTCTCTCCTGACCCAGGGCTGCAGAGGGCAACAGGGTGAACAAAATTACCAATGTCACCAGTAATAGTAACAACAACTTTGGAAGCCCTCGCTAAGCATCAAGTGCTGGGTTGGGTGCTTTGCGTGGATTATCTCATTTAGTCATGACAACCCTAAATGGTAAGTTCTATAATTGTTCCCATTTTATAGCTGGGGAAAATGAGGCTTAGGTTAAGTATCTTGCCCCACATCACACAGCTAGTTAGTGGCAGAACCAGCTCTCAAACATAACCTGATTCCAAAGTTAATCACCCTAACCAACAGAGTTCCTGGAGGAACACCTTTCCATACACAAGAGTATTAGCCAAAAAAGACTAGGGAAGTCATAGGGAAAGTCTTCTGAAGGGATGAAGGAGAATGGGAATCAAGGGTGAGAAGAATGGGACAATCTGGAGAAATGAATGGAACACTACAGGTGGTACCTCATACCTAATCCTTAGTTGAAAATGAGAGAAACTCATCAGGGAAAACCCTTACCTGCTAAAAGATTTCTGACTTTGATTCACAGAGGACGGGATGTAAAGAAAGAGAACTTGGAATGTTAACATAAGCATGACCATTCTCATGCAGGTGAGATGAGTCACCTGCCTGAAATGCAGCAGGAAAAGGAAGCAGCAGGTTCAAAAGAAGCAGGAAGAAATAGCCTTATATATGAAAAAGAGACGCAAAAGATGCCACGGTCCTGTGGCTTCCAGAAAGCCACTCAGGAAGAGTGGAAGCAGGATAGAATTACAGGAGGAATACAAACAAGGGTCCTTCTGGGGTGAGCCTCTACCATGGATGGCCCAAGCAGGGATGAGGCTTTCTGAAGGCAGACCACATAAGTACAAGCGAGCAATCACGGGGATGGGGACTTGAGCTATCTTTATGTCTGCTGGAATTCACAGTTTGCTAAAATAGAGTTGCTTATAAAAATTTTTAACATTCCTAGCTAACAATTTCAGCTCTCAGACAGAAGGAGGAACTACCATTCTGGATATAATTTTAACCAATGAGAAAGAACTGGTTTCCGTACAGAAATTACAGGGACCTTGGGAGAACATGACCATGTCTTTTGGGAGTCTATAATAGCAAGGAAGGGGAGGGTTACATACATTCTAAGGCAACGTAATAATGAAGAATTCCAGTGAAAAGGAAAAGTAAACTCGTAAGCCAGCGTGGCCACACAGAAAACTTTCTCATGAACTCATATTTTTTAAAGGACCAGTTCATGAGGGACATACAGTCAAGAACCAATACAAAAAATGATGGTTTTCAGGAAGGCTAAAGCCTCAGCTAATGGGAAATCTAAGAAACACAAGTGATTGAAAAGGTCTTCCATGAAAAATTCAGTTCAGAGAGAGAGAATGGGCTGGGAGAGGAGGAAGGAAGGGAGGGATGGAGGGAGAGAAAGGAGGAAAGGAGGAAGGGAGAGAACATAAAATAAAAGAACATAAAAAAAGAAAGGAAGAAGGAGGAAGAGAATGAGGAAGAGGAGAACAAGGAAGTGACACATCCAGGAAGAAAGTGTCATGTTAACAGGCAACTAAATGTCCAAGTTGCCAAATACTCAAATTCTGTCTTCTGAGGCAAGGAGAATAGACTTTGAATTCTAATTGTGCAGCAAAGGAGACCATGAAAAGAGGAAAGTGGAGTCCACAATAATTTAGGGAATAAGAAAAATCTAGGCATACAGATTATTTCAAACCTCCAGATCCAGACAAATTATATTACAGAGTACAAAAAGAATTTGCAGATATAATCTCATAGCAGTCAGTTTGAGAAATCATAAAGAAAGGGAAAGATGCCAGAAACCCTGGGAAATGTTCTGTTTTGCAATATATTGGGGGAAAAAACAACAGATCCTGAAAACTAAAGATCCATAAGCTGGATATGATTCTCATCAAAGAAGGTGAGTCCTACTGGACCCTGTGGTGGTCAGAACACATCTGCTTTTTCAATGAGGGATGTTGTGAAACTGGTATCTTCCAACAAAGAATGAACACTGATGAGAAAGTTGGAAGCCATGCCCGACAAGGGAAGGTTCAGAGGTGTGTATAGCACAGAAATCAGATGACTAAGAAGGGCATCAAAGATTTGAAATGTCTGTATAAAAAGCCGTAGAGTCATTTTATGTTGCCTTCAAAAACAGAACTAGAATCAACAGTATAAATTTTAAATACGCAGATTTTTCTTTAATATTTGAAAGTATTTTCTGTTCATTCATTCAACAAGTGTTTATTGAGCACCTACTTTTTCTCCTTTTTTGGCCACACTACGCGGCTTGTGGGATTTTAGTTTCCTGACCAGGGATCATACCCAGACCGTCCGCAGTGACAGCGTGGAGCCCTAACCACTGGACTGCCAGGGAATTCCCTTGAGCACCTACTTTGTGCCAGATACTGTGCTAAGCACTGAGGATACATGATAAATATGGTTCCCACCTTCATTGGACTTAGTCTTGTGAAGGAAAACAATAAACAAGTAAACAAGGAACATAATCACAGATTATAGCAAAGCCCGGAAGGAGGGAACAGGGGAAAGAGAGAATAACAGTGAGTATCTATCTAAAGATGGTTTCAGGGAAAACTTTTCTGAGGAGATGCCATTTGTGCTGAGACCTATATGATGGCAAGGGTAGAGTTGTGTGAACACTTTGGGGCAAAGAGAACAGCAAGTGCAAAGGCCCTGAGACTGGAAGAGCTTGACTTCTTCCCAGAACTGAAAGGAGCCAGGAAAGTAAACCTGGTGAGCAAGAGAGGGGAAGATGGGAGGTTGTGAGATAAGGCTGAAGAGACAGACAGGAATCAGGGACCAAGATGTTGCCATCCTAAGGAATGTAGAATGTGTGCCAAGAGGTATGGGAAGCCGTTGAACGCTTTGAGCAGGAAAGTCACACGATCTGATTGATGTGTGTGTTTTGATAGTTATTCCAGCTGCTCTGTGGTAAATGGACCCGTGTGGGGCTGGGGGGATGCAGGGAGAGTGTTTAGGAGGCTACTGTAGTATTCAGATGAGGCTGAAGTGTGCATTGAGGGTGTGTAGTCAAGTTGGAGAGAAGTTCATTTGAATTTTTTTTTGAAGTAACATAGAATTTACTGACAAATTGAATACGGAATTTGAGGGATAGGGGGAAAATGGCTAGAATGATATATAACTTGACTTGGGTGGCAGGCAGTGAATGGCCACCTGAGTGGACCCTGCAAAATGGGACCCGGAACTGGGCTGGCAGGATGGACTGGAAAGACTGAGGTTGCATTTGATTCAGTGATGACAACAGAACTCAAGAAAACACATGTCAAGCACCCATTTCATGCTGTGGGTCTACCAAAAGCTCCAGAAAAGAGGCTTTTGGTTTGGCACAATTCTTAAACTGCAAACGGTTATAAACTTTATCACAAGCATGTTTCTATGGAAACTCACAGTGCTCCCAGTGAAAACAACAAGAAGATTAGCAAAGTTGCATATATACTTTGTTATATGTATATTATAAATACATTTTATATTATTATATATACTATATATTGTATATACATATGGCTTATAAAATTGCAGTCCCTTGCTCATAGCTTAAAATAGAGAAGGCACTCGTGCTTTCAGTGCACATAATATACATTAACACCCAACAGACACAAATACCACAAATTTTACTAAAGACAGCACAGCATTCTCATCTTGCTAAGTCACCAGGAGAAACTCTCTCTTGTAAAGAGAAGTTTTTGAAATTTAAGACTTAAGTCTTTCTCATATCAGAATAGATCAGCCAAATGAATCCTCTCATCAATATTGGGTGCTAACCGCCATACACATGAGAATATAACTGTGGCAAAAGAGTTCTTTGCTGGAATATGTCAATCTTTAAAAGATAACCAGGCCTAAACCACAGATAACCGTTGAGACTAGATCTGTTGTGTTGTCAGCCATCTATGTCACATCTGTCTGGCATCAATCAAACATCAGGCTTTAAACTCCAGATCACAAACAGCGTGACCTCAGCCACACTACTCAAGCTATCCATAGTTAGGCCACCTAAAATACTGATGGAATGAAGTTTATGTGGGAACCTAACCCTGGGTCCTTTTCTCAACATTAAATTCATTTGACATTTAATGTTCTTTGTTGGAAAGGAAAAAGAGAGAGGAGGAAAACACAAGGGGCAATGCTGGCCAGCAGGTGTGATTTTGCCTGTTTCTTATTCAAGGGCCTAGGCTTGTGGTTTCAACACCCAATGGGGTGTTTTGTCTAACTGTCTGAGCTATAACATGTGTTGTCCCACAAACAATTTGTCACACCATGAGAGGTGCATATTTGGGGACAGAGATAGCTCATGCCTTATGGCAAAAGGCGAGACTCTTGTCAATTATCATCCTCGGCGGCAGGTGATTTCTTAGACTGCACGTCATGATCTCGTCAGAACTCTGTGTCTATTGAGTCCTGGGTGATAACCTTGACCAGGAAAAGTCAGCCAGGGAGACGTGGCTGTTAAAAGCCACAACGTATAAATGGCTAAAGAGCTTTCACACAGTAGCAACTTTTGGATGGTTCTTTGGAGAAAACAATGTTTGAAAAAGACAGATTTTACTACCAGATGCTGGTTTTGGCATAGATAACCTTAATGAGGTTAAGGATAGGTCTTAAAAATATCAACTTTTGATTTTTTTTCCATTTGACATTTGTTTTATCCAGCTGTACTAGTGAAACGTCTTTGTAGAAAAGTACACAATTTAAAAGATAACGGAGTCAGCCAGTTGAATGAAACCTTGCAAACAATGCCGTGTCAATTAAGCATGCTCCCACAAGAAGGAGTCAACGCAGTCAGGAGTGGGCATGCGGGGGAGCTTCTCTTTTTATAAATCATCCTACTGGCATTCTGCTCATCTTTATCCAAAACAATAATAATTTTGAGCTTTTGCATAAATGTGAGAGAGAAGCCCTGGCAGAAATCTGTACCTGAAACCTGGTGAAGCAGTGGACGGCAGAAAAGAGAGGGCTGGCGTGTGGAGTGGCAAGTTGAGAAACTCTGAAAAATAATCAAAAAGAGATTTAGAGAATAGCAATAGGGAAAGACAGAAGAAAAACAGCTTGGGCCCCTCTGGGAACTCTCTTTTCCTGAGTCATAAAACCCTTCTGGTTTCCCCTTGTCTGGAATCACTGTCCACAACACTAGAAACAGTATGTTCTTATTTTCCGTTTTGAAAAGACAAACAACCACGAAAACAATTTTAGGGTAATTTTAGTGCAGGAGAGAGAAAATTTTCTTTGCACCAAATTAATTAGAATATTGGGGAAAGGGACAAATGCTAGGAGGAAGGGCACCAGCAGTGACAAATGTTGCCAGGAGTCCCACCCCACGACTGGCTTTCAGTCACGACCGCCGATGCCCCAGCCTCAGTGAAGAGTGGTGAAGAATAGGCCTGCTTTAGAGTTGATTCAATTGAGCAGATCTGTATTGAATATTTATGACAGTCTTCCTGCAGATTCAGAGAATTACGTGGCCTAGGCAGATTTTCTAAGGCAGTGCCGACACTTTGATCTTCTAGGGGCTCTGACATCTGTTCTTGTCGTCTGCACATTTGTATGTTTCTAGCAAAGCTCAGAGCAAGACCAAAGAACAGCAATCTGAGGCCCCAAAACTTGTCCAAAACAAACAGAGTGGAGATTTACACTTATTGAGATAATAGCATTGCACTAATGCAAGCCAAGAGGCCATCGGCCCATTTGGATTATAAAATATTCTATGTGCTGCGGAACAGACAATATTGTTTTAGAAATGAATCCTAAGTTACCCCAGCCTTGCTGGCCCTTGAGTGCAGTATTATGGCCCAAGTTATGATGGCTCTTAGCCCCCATATGGAACTTTAGCCATCACCTCCTAAAAGGTTAACAAAAGGGTGCTGGGGTGGCAGAGCCCCATGGCTCAGGAACAAGCCCACCCTCACTCACTGGCTCAAGTCTCAGGCCACTGTGAGGTGCTGATGCTTATGAAGAGAGCCCACCCTGCAAGGCCTGGCTCGCCTCTGCAGTGACATCTCTGAGCCCCCGGGATGCCAGAGCTAGTCCACGGATCAGGGAGGCTAGCGTGGCCCACGTTCCAAATCTCGTAGACTGGGCCGAGAAGCCACTTGTTGCTTGACTCCAAGCTCTCAAGCTCTTTCATGTACACAGCTCCTGCAGCTTCTGTCCTGAGCACTCTCATGTGGGATGTGCTTCCCAGCTTGCCAGCCCACCCATTTTGCTCTCTCCCAGCACCCTCTGGCTCTCACAGGCCTTTCCACTTGTGAGCCCTTCAGTAACCCAGGGAATTGGCTGCTGGTGGAATTTCAAGTACCATAGCAAGTTACTGAGAAAGGGGATGGTGTGGGGGAGGTAGGGGAGGCCTATTCCCCTCTCCAGTCCCACTCTGGGAGGAGTCGTCTTCTCCACGGGAGCACTCCCCTCCCAGATTCTTGCAAGATGATGGCTCACTCTGGGTAAGACTCATTGGCTTCAAGTGGATAAGCACTTAGTTTATAAGCAATAGTTTGTTGAAAAAACTATTTTTCCCCCATTGAGTAGTCTTGACACATGGGTTGAAAAACAATTGGCCATAGATGTATGGGTTTTTTTCTGGACTCTTTGGATTCCATTGGTCCACATGTTTATCCTATGCCCGTATTATTGGGTTGGCCAAAAAGTGCCTTCAGTTTTTAAGTAAAAATAAAAGACATTTTTCATTTTCACCATGAACTTTATTGAACAACATATTCACCGTTTTGTTCCCTTATCTTCTGCCATTTTTCAGGCAACTTCATAATTCCATCTTCCCAAAACTTTTTATCTTTTTGAGCAAAGAACTGTTCCAGGTGCCTTTTACAGTCTTCCAGGGAATCGAAATTTTTTCCATTAAGAACTTCCCAGCCAAGCTGTAACAGTTTTTGCCTGGTCATCAAAGAAACATGCAGTCTTGCGTTATCCTGATGGAAGATTATGCGTTTTCTGGTGACTAATTCCAGACACTTTTTGTCGCGTGCTGCTCTCAGTTGGTCTAACTGGGAGCAGTATTTGTTGGAATTAATCGTTTGGTTTTCTGGAAGGAGAACACCAATCCCACCATGTACACATCACCTTCTTTGGATGAAGACCAGCCTTTGGTGTGGTTGGTGGTGGTTCATTTCGCTTGCCCCACGATCTCTTCCATTCCACATTATTGTACAGTATCCACTTTTCATCGCCCACCACAATTTGTTTTAAAAATGGAACGTTTTCATTACATTTAAATAGAGAATCGCATGCGGAAATATGGTCAAGAAGGTTTTTTCCCCTTAACTTATGTGGAATCCAAACATCAAAGCGATTAACATAACCAAGTTGGTGCAAATGATTTTCAGCATTTGATTTGGATATTTTGAGGATGTCGGCTATCTTTCACATGGTATAACGTTGATTGTTCTCAGTTATTGTTTCGATTTGATGGCTATCAACTTCAGCTGGTCTACCCGACCATGGAGCATGGTCCAGAGAGAAATCTCCAGCATGAAACTTCACAAACCACTTTTGACACGTTCGATCAGTCACAGCACCTTCTCTACACACCGCACAAATCTTTTTTTTGCGTTTTTACCTTCCTTGAAATAATAAAGCATAATATGCTGAAAATGTTGCTTTTTCCTTCCACCTTCACTATTAAAATGGCTACACAAAAGTTCACCAATTCTGATAAGTTTTTTTTAAATGCACGATGATATGACAGCTGTCACAATACAATCTAACAAAATTGTTTCGAATGAAGTTAAAGACAACTAAGTGCTACTAGAGCCATCTTATGGAAAAAACCAACCGGCCCTTCTGGCCAACCCAATACGCTATCTTGATTACTGTAGCTTTGTAGTAAGTTTTGAAATGGGAAATATGAGCCTCTAACTTTGTTCTTTTTCAAGGTTGCTCTGGCTATTCTGGATTAAAAATGTTTCCTACACTTTCCATCCATGCTGTGAAACTGTGTTCTCTCTCTGAGATGCCCCATACAGAGAACTAAAGAGAGCAAACAACGTCAAAATAGCTTTACCTTTATACTCTCTTTTCTCTGACTTGGTTAAACTATTTCATTTTAAAATACAAAAAGATCTTTCTCCTTCTCTCTCTACATTTCACTCCACTATCTCCATGGACTTGTACCGTATTTCTCTATTTGTAAAACCCAGAATCCATGTCCATATAAACATGGGAAAAGGCACCTATATCCCCTTTCTGCCAATGTCATATTTCCTGGGCAAACTCTGAGATGATTCTAAAAGGCTAGAGTCCCTAGAGTCTTATATTTCACATAAAGAGCAAGTTTAGTTTAGGGACCAATTATTTCCATTTGGGGTTAAAATCCTTAAGACGTTTAACTCTTTCTAGAGAATTAAAACAAATAGCGTACGTACAGCAATTACAAAGTGAGAACAAGAAGAAAATCTATTTTAAGAGTCAGAGGCAATGTACCTTTCTGGAAAAAAAAATGCTGTCTCTTTTCTATTTGAAATCAAACAGAAATAAATTTCTTAAACTATCTACCCATCACAGACAAAACGTTGTGTGGTCATAGACCCTGGAAACAATTGTGTATTTGAATAGGTGCTTAGAAGAATATGAAGATATAGAAATGTGTGTTTCACTCCATGAACTGATTTTGCAGTCAATACTCCAGTGGTTTTTGTTTCTGATGAATACATGTCACTAAACTAAATTTAACAAGGGTTTTCAAGAGGGCTACAGAAAAGCATAAGGCAGCATAGATGGGCTGCTGTAGGGGCACAAGAAGCACCAGCAGCTCACCGAAAAGTTATAAGTTTAACAGCTATATTGGGGGCAATAGATTTGGTTCTAAGGGCCTTTTCTGCTTTAATTGGCTTTCTTAGAATGTGCCAGAAGGTCCTCAGCAGCCACACAAGAGCAGAACACCAGCCCAGGCAAACCTGCTACCTCAACTACTCCCTAAATCCTTCCATCCTAGACAGCAGGACTTCTCCCCCATAAAAGGAAGAAATCAAACTCTGGATGCAAGGCCTGTATTTAAAGAGGCACGGACTCTGGGCAACTATGAATCCTTTATCCCTTTTATCCTCCATAACAGAAACAGCTCTGAAGAAATTCTCAGAGATGAAAATAATTTCAGCTGAGGAACTTCAATTGGTAGTGACTGGATGTGTTCAGCTTGACAGAAAACATTCGGAGATACGGCAAATCTATAAACCCGTAACTGTGTGGGATAATTGCATGAGATAAAAAGTAGCACAGCTTTAATTTAGAAATACATTCTTCAAGCACCAAGCCAAGTGCAAATAGCAGAGAGTAGCATGAGATAGGGAGTTTAGTATTATTACCTAATCCTTGAAAGTGGGGAAAAAAAAAAAAGGCAACAATGTTATAGTTGCAACCCCAGTTGCAAGGTTAGGACTCATTTAGAGAAAGAAAGAAGTATATTATTAGATTCTGTTTCATAGGATATCTAATAATACAGCAAACACTGGGATCAAATTTTATGACAAATAATGCTGACCATGAGAAGCAGCGGGTGTTTGGGGTGTGTCTAATTACTGAACTACTCTGGAGTAGCCGAGAGGTCAGTAGAAGTCCTGACCATGTACTGTCTCACAGTAGCTGTGTAGACCTTGGGTTTGCTGCTCTGGGTCCACGTAAACTTTTCTGCCTGATTTTTTTTTTCGAGATCCTCTTTCTTCCTCCCAGCTTTGACCACACCACAGGGCTTCCTTCTAGTGGGGGGTGGATTTCCCTCAGAGGTGGGAGCCGCTCCATCCTTAGTCCTCTCCCCTCCTCTGCTTCAGCCTGAACTTCACCCATGAAAATTTTCTTCAGGATCCTACCTTTCTTCATCCTTTAGAAAACCACACTCCTGGAGACAAGGTGAAAGGCGCACGACTCCCTGAAAACCATTCTGCTTGGGAATGGCTTTCGACTGAGGATGGCAGTCGCTACGGGACCCAGAATAGCAGAGTATTCTTCATCTCCACAGGGGAACATCAGCCTGAAACGGACTAACACTACAGGAAGGTTTTAAGTTCAACATAAACCAAGAGCATCCTAACAACAACCACAGATCTGCTCTAATATTTCACAGAGAAGATTCTAGAACTTCTCCCCAAACCATTGACATATGGTAAAGGGGCCTATGAGGTTTAGCTACAGGTCTGTTGAAACACATGGAAGGTCCAGAGCTATGCTGTCCAATACCATAGCCATGCCACCTGTGGCTGGTGAACACTTGAAATGTGTCCAGGGTCACTGAGGGACTGAATTTTAAATTTTATATAATTTCAAGTAAATCAAATTTTAAATTTTAAAATGGAACGTGGTATAAAATCTTTTTCTGTTAGACACAACTTTATTGTTTCAGTTGGACTACACTTGATTTTAACTGTTAGATCATGGAAGATATTAGCGTCAGAGTGCATGTCAGCACATATATTAATTCTAGTCTATATTAATA
This sequence comes from Neophocaena asiaeorientalis asiaeorientalis, assembly GCF_003031525.2. Classification (NCBI taxonomy): domain Eukaryota; kingdom Metazoa; phylum Chordata; class Mammalia; order Artiodactyla; family Phocoenidae; genus Neophocaena; species Neophocaena asiaeorientalis. Next base: position 1,003,004 of record NW_020172444.1, on the reverse strand, counting down.
ATTTTTAACACATCAGTTACATATTGAAATGATAAGATTTTTGATATATTGGGCTAAATAAAATATATTGTTAAAATTAATTTCATCTTTCTTAATATGACTACTAGAAAGTTTTACCATATATATGTGGCTTGCATTATAATTGGATAGAGCTTGTCTATAGGACAAGTGAGGTCTTCGAATACATAACGACAAAGCTGTGGCAGATCCGGGAAGGAGAGGGGATTGGCAGTCGGTTACAATGCCATTATTTCTTTGGTTTTTATCCAAGGATAATTTCTTTCAAATGGGGAAATGGAAAATGTTTAAAGTTTGCATTTTTTATTGTGTAACATTAATGTTTAAAACTTTTCATATGTTGCCAACTGGCCCTCTGCCCCTAAAATAAATTCTTAAGCTAGGGAATAGAAGGACTTTGTGTACAATGGTCCAGGGTAGGACTGTCTGACCTAAAGCCCCAGACTCTTGGGAGAACTTGGAGCTATTGCAAAGAGTCCACAAATCCATGTGGGCCAAGCAGTGTCTGTAGATTGAATAAATAACCTCTGGCCTATACTGGCACTACAGTCTTTCAAAAGTGTAGGCGATGCCATGCTTAATAAAATACAAATTCACTTTAACATGTTACCAAATTCATAGCAGTTAAGGGGTTATCATATATTCTCTCAGTCAAAAGACTCTAAAGTCAGCTATGCACACCTGAAGCGTTGGGTCTTTGCTAGCTCATGTGGTGCCTTTGTGCAAATTAGAGCAAGGCAAACCAGGGATTTCAGCCCCAGCTCATCCCCAAGGGTGTGACCTGCGCAACAATACACTGCAGTCCTGATATATTTTGATATTCAAAAAGTTCTTCGAACTGAAAAGGCTAAATTTGAATCCTGGAGAATGCTGTGGACAAAATATGTTGCCTCCCATTTCAGTAAACAATGAATTTTTTCATCCATGCTTCTTTTTCTTTTTTCTTTAGAAGGCATATGAAAGGAAAAGTATCAAAGTATCAGTAATGCACTGATCTCCACAGCAAATCATGAGACACACTGTATCTTGCAGATGAATATAAGGTGATTTAAGTATGATAAAGACATAACAGAGAGTGAATACTCTTCAAAAGCACGAAAACGTCAATGGCCCAAGAGAGGGAGAAGACCTCTAAAGCATACTGCAAATTATTATTATTTTTTAACATCTTTATTGGAGTATAATTCCTTTGCAATGGTGTGTTAGTTTCTGCTGTATATCAAAGTGAATCAGCTGTACATATACATATATCCCCATATCTCCTCCCTCTTGTGTCTCCCTCCCACCCTCCCTATCCCACCCCTCTAGGTGGAGACAAAACATCAAGCTGATCTCCCTGTGCTATGCAACTGCTTCCCACTAGCTATTTTGCATTTGGTAGAGTATATATGTCAATGCCACTCTCACTTCATCCCAGCTTACCCTCCCTCCTCCCTGTGTCCTCAAGTCCATTCTCTATGTCCACATCTTTTTGTGTGTGTGATTTTAAAATTTTTTTATTTTTTTGAATTTTATTTTATATTTTTATACAGCAGGTTCTTATTAGTTATCCATTTTATACATATTAGTGTATATATGTCAACCCCAATCTCCCAATTCATCACACCACCACGTTCCCCGCCACTTTCCAGCCTTGGTGTCCATACGTTTGTTCTCTACATTTGTGTCTCTATTTCTGCCCTGCATACAGGTTCATCTGTACCATTTTTCTAGGTCCCACATGTATGCGTTAATATACGATATTTGTTTTTCTCTTTCTGACTTACTTCACTCTCCATGACAGTCTCTAGATCCATCCACATCTCTACAAATGACTCAATTCCGTTCCTATTTATGGCTGAGGAATATTCCATTGTATATATGTACCACATCTTCTTTATCCATTCGTCTATGGATGGGCATTTAGGTTGCTTCCATGACCTGGCTATTGTAAATAGTGCTGCAATGAACTCTGGAGTGCATGTGTCTTTTTGAATTATGGTTTTCTCTGGGTAATGCCCAGTAGTGCGGTTGCTGGGTCATATGGTAATTTTAATTTTAGTTTTTTAAGGAACCTCCATTCTGTTCTCCATAGTGGCTGTTTCAATTTACATTCTTACCAACAGTGCATGAAGGTACCCTTTTCTCCACACCCTCTCCAGCATTTGTTGTTTGTAGATTTTCTGATGACGCCCATTCTAACTGGTGTGAGGTGATACCTAATTGTAGTTTTGATTTGCATTTCTCTAATAATTAGTGATGTTGAACAGCTTTTCATGTGCTTCTTGGCCATCTGTATGTCTTCTTAGGAGAAATGTCTATTTAGGTCTTCTGCCCATTTTTTGATTGGGTTGTTTGTTTTTTTAATATTGAGCTGCATGAGCTGTTTATATATTTTGGAGATCAATCCTTTGTCCGTTGATGCATTTGCAAATATTTTCTCCCATTGTGAGGGTTGTCTTTTCCTCTTGTTTGTAGTTTCCTTTGCTTTGCAAAAGATTTTAAGTTCCATTAGGTCCCATTTGTTTATTTTTGTTTTTATTTCCATTACTCTAGGAGGTGAATCAAAAAAGATCTTGCAGTGATTTATGTCAAAGAGTGTTCTTACTATGTTTTCCTCTAAGAGTTTTATAGTATCCGGTTCACATTTAGGTCTCTAATCCATTTTGAGTTTATTTTTGTGTATGGTGTTAGGGAATGTTCTAATTTCATTCTTTTAAATGTAGCTGTCCAGTTTTCCCAGCACCAATTATTGAAGAGACTGCCTTTTCTCCATTGTATATCCTTGCTTCCTTTGTCATAGATTAGTTGACCATAGGTGCGTGGGTTTATCTCCGGGCTTTCTATCCTGTTCCACTGATCTATATTTCTATTTTTGTGCCAGTACCATCTTGTCTTGATTACTGTAGCTTTGTACTGTAGTCTGAAGTCAGGGAGTCTGATTCCTCCAGCTCTGTTTTATTTCCCTCAAGACTGCTTTGGCTATTCGGGGTCTTTTATGTCTCCATTAAAATTTTAATATTTTTTGTTCTAGTTCTGTAAAAAATGCCATTGGTAATTTGACAGGGATTGCGTTGAATCTTTAGATTGCTTAGGATAGTATAGTCATTTTCACAATATTGATTCTTCCAATCCAAGAACATGGTATATCTCTCCATCTGTTGGTATCATCTTTAATTTCTTTTATCAGTGTCTTATAGTTTTCTGCATACAGGCCTTTTGTCTCCCTAGGTAGGTTTATTCCTAGGTATTTTATTGTTTTTGTTGCAATGGTAAATGGGAGTGTTGCCCTTTTTATAGCTGTTAGCAGTTGTCTTATGTACTGAGGTGCTCCTATGTTGGGCACATATATATTTATAATTGTTATATCTTCTTTGATTGATCCCTTGATCATTATGTAGTGTCCTTCCTTGTCTCTTGTAACATTCTTTTTTTTTTATTATTATTATTTTTTGCGGTACGTGGGCCTCCCACTGTTGTGGCCTCTCCCGTTGAAGAGCACAGGCTCCAGACGCGCAGGCCCAGTGGCCACGGTTCACGGGCCCAGCTGCTCTGTGGCATGTGGGATCCTCCCGGACCAGGGCATGAACCCGCGTCCCCTGCAACGGCAGGCAGACTCTCAACCACTGCGCCACCAGGGAAGCCCTGTCTCTTGTAATATTCTTATTTTAAAGTCTATGTTATCTGATATGAGTATTGCTACTCCAGCTCTCTTTTGATTTCCATTTGCCTGGAATATCTTTTCCCATCCCCTCACTTTCAGTCTCTATGTGTCCCTAGGTATGAAGTGGGTCTTTTGTAGACAGCATATATATGGGTCTTGTTTTTGTATCCATTCAGCAGGCCTGTGTGTTTTGGTTGGAGCATTTAATCCATTCACGCTTAAGGTAATTATCGATATGTATGCTCCTATTACCATTTTCTTAATTATTATGGGTTTGTTTTTGTAGGTCCTTTTCTTCTCTGTGTTTCCCACTTAGAGAAGTTCCTTTAGCATTTGTTGTAGAGCTGGTTTGGTGGTGCTGAATTCCCTTAGCTTTTGCTTGTCTGTAAAGCTTTTGATTTCTCTGTCGAATCTGAATGAGATCCTTGCTGGGTAGAGTAATCTTGGTTGTAGGTTTTTCCCTTTCATCAATCATGCCACTCACTTCTGGCTTGTAGAGTTTCTGCTGAGAAATCAGCTGTTAACGTTATGGGAGTTCCCTTGTATGTTATTTGTCATTCTTCCCTTGTTGCTTTCAATAATTTTTGTCTTTAATTTTTGTCAATTTGATTACTATGTGTCTTGGCGTGTTTCTCCTTGGGTTTATACTGCCTGGGACTCTCTGCGCTTTCTGAACTTGGGTGGCTATTTCTTTTCCCATGTTAGGGAAGTTTTTGACTATAATCTCTTCAAATATTTTCTCAGGTCCTTTCTCTCTCTCTTCTCCTTCTGGGACCCCTATAATGCAAATGTTGTTCTGTTTATTGTTGTCCCAGAGGTCTCTTAGGCTATCATCATTTCTTTTCATTCTTTTTTCTTTATTCTGTTCTGCGGCAGTGAATTCCACCTGTCTCCCAGATCACTTATCCATTTTTCTGCCTCAGTTATTCTGCTATTGATTGCTTCTAGTGTATTTTTCATTTCAGTTATTGTATTGTTTATCTCTGTTTGTTTGTTCTTTAATTCTTCTAGGTCTTTGTTAAACATTTCTTGCGTCTTCTCCATCTTTGCCTCCATTCTTTATCCAAGGTCCTGGATCATCTTCACTATCATTATTCTGAATTCTTTTTCTGGAATGTTGCCTATCTCCACTTCATTTACTTGTTTTCCTGAGGTTTTATCTCGTTCCTTCATCTGGTACATAGCCCTCTGCCCTTTCACCTTGTCTATCTTTCTGTAAATGTCGTTTTTGTTCCACAGGCTGCAGGATTGTAGTTCTTCTTGCTTCTTCTGTCTGCCCTCTGGTGGATGAGGCTGTCTAAGCAGCTTGTGCAAGTTTCCTGATGGGAGGGACTGGTGATGGGTAGAGCTGGCTGGTGCTCTGGTGGACAGAGCTCAGTAAAACTTTAATCCTCTTGTCTGCTGATGGGTGATGCTGGGTTCCCTCCCTGTTGGTTGTTTGGCCTGAGGCGACCTAATACTGGAGACTACCCGGCTCTTTGGTGGGTCTAAAGGGGTGGACTCTGGGAAGGCTCATGCCAAGGAGTACTTCCCAGAACTTCTGCTGCCAGTGTCCTTGCCCTCACGGTGCACCACAGCCACCCCCCACCTCTGCAGGAGAACCTTCAACACTAGCAGTAGGTCTGGTTTAGTCTGGTTTAGCAAGGGGTAATTGCTCCTTCCCCTGGGTCCCGATGCACACACTACTTTGTGTGTGCCCTCTGTTTCCCCCAGTCCTGTCAAAGTCCTGCAGTCAAATCCCACTAGCCTTCAAAGTGATTCTCTAGGAATTCCTCCTCCTGTTGCCAGACCCCCTGGTTGAAAAGCCTGAGGTGGGGCTCAGAACCTTCATTTCAGTGCGTGGACTTCTGTGGACATTTATTCTCCAGTTTGTGAGTCACCCACCAGCAGTTATGGGCTTTGATTTTATTGTGATTGTGTCCTTCCTACCGTCTCATTGTGGCTTCTCCTTTGTCTTTGGATGTGGGCTATCTTTTTTGGTGAGTTCCAGTCTCTTCCTGTTGATGACTGTTCAGCAGTTAGCTGTGATTCTGGTGCTCTCGCAAGAGGGAGTGAGCGCACGTCTTTCTACTCCGCCATCTTGAACCAATCACTACATCTGCGTCTTTATTCCTGTCTTGTCCCTACATTCTTCAGAACTTTTGTTTTTTTTTTTTAGATTCCATATATACGTGTCAGCATACGGTATTTGTTTTTCTCTTTCTGACTTACTTCACTCTGTATGACAGAATCTAGGTCCATCCACCTCACTACAAATAATTCAATTTTGTTTCTTTTTATGGCTGAGTAATATTCCATTGTATATATGTGCCACATCTTCTTTATCCATTCATCTGTTGATGGACACTGTTGATATGATTTCAATTTTCAAGGTACTTTTGTTACCAATTTGTTTCAAGGTACTTTTGTTACCAATTTGTTTCCATGTCCTGGCTATTGTAAATAGAGCTGCAATGAACATTGTGGGGTACATGTCTCTTCTTGCATTGTGGTTTTCTCAGGGTATATGCCCAGTAGTGGGATTGCTGGGTCGTATGGTAGTTCTATTTTTAGTTTTTTAAGGAACCTCCATACTGTTCCCCATAGTGGCTGTATCAATTTACATTCCCACCAACAGTGCAAGAGGGTTCCCTGTTCTCCACACCCTCTCCAGCATTTATTTAAACAATGAATGTTGCCCAGCATCAAGCCATCAGCCACTGTAGCTGCCCCAGTGTTGTGCCCTGAGGGGATTTTAGGATGGAGAAAAACAGAATACTGGCCCTAGAAGGTTAAGATGCTTCTTGAACAAAAAATTCCAATAAGCCCAGACTCTTGCATCTTCCCATACATAGAAAAGCACTAAAATCATTATCTTGAGATGTTTTTGTGATTAGCAGTAATCTTTTGATGTTTGACTACATTTTTTTTTTTTTTCCAGCAAAAACTCCTCTGTATCCTGGCTCCTCCCTTACCTCTTTGGAACTGTCCCTCAGAGCTATCTGAGAGGCTGTCTCCTGGGCTATAGTCCTCAGTAAGTTCCCTAAATAAAACATAACTCTCAACTTTAGGTCAAGTGTGTTTCTATTGTTGTTGTTCTTGTTTTTATACCCAACGACTATCAAGTAAGATATGATGCTCCACTTCCCAGGAGCCCTGCCCTTGTCATGGTCGTGAGTCAGTGTCTCTGCTTTAGACCTGGAGCCTGCTGAGGTACGCTCCTGTGTTCTCAGCCAGGTCTCAGGGCTAGGGTGGGCCCACCATTGGCACTCACATCATCTATCCTCACAGGGACTGCAAACAGGAGGCAGTGGTCCCATGGCCCCAAAGGTTCTGGAACGAGCAAAGTTAAGTTGGAAGGAAGTTGGAATCAGGATCCTCTGACCTTTAATCTAGGAATTCATAGTGTAGAGAAAAATATGCTATTTCTTCAAAATGTGTTAGAATTTATTTAAATTTAGAACAGGGTTTCTCAACCTCCGCACTCCTGACATGTTGATAATTCTTTGTCATGGAGCTGTCCTGTGCATTGTAGGATGTTTAGCAGAGTCTCTGGCCTGTACCCCCTAGATGCCAATAGCATGCCTCTCCCAGTTGCAACAATCAAAACGTCTCCAGACATTGCCAAGTATACCCTAAAAGGTAAAAATGCCCTAGTTGAGAATCACTGACTTAGAATATCAAAACATTTGTGGCATTAGCTTATTTTCACAACTTACATATTATAGCCGTGAGTATATGGATTTCAGAATCCAACATATCTGGAATCAAATCCCGGCCCACACATTACTAGCTGTGTGACCTGGAGAAAGTAACTTAACATCTCTGCTCCTCAATTTTCTCACCTGTAAAATGGAGCAATAACTGGGCTGTTCTCATAGAGATGTTGTGAGGATTAATAAGACAAACCTCTTAATAGGTGAGATAAATATCAGCTAGCGCACTCCCCAGCCCCCTTTTGTACTGCTCTAATACCTGATATTTATGGATTTAGTCTCATGTCAAGGCTGCCTCTGGTCTTTGAGTTAGTGTGGGAACTGAGAACCCCCAAAGTCCAAGTACCAGGGTTCAAACTCCAGGTGCAGTCTGGAATGTACTGCTAAACCTCTGAAACCACAGTTTTTCATCTATTTTTAAAGAGAGAGATAATGAAAGACTCTTCCTTGCAGGGCTGTTGTGGGAATGAAATGACATATTCAGAGGCTGAGCTTATTAACCATTATTAGGTGCTGCAAGGCTGCACGTGAATGCAGGGAAAAGTAAAGAGAGATGTTTTATAAAATTCTGAGAAAATCCTAGTTTTTCTCAACCTTCCTCCCCTACTGCTGCCCCACCTCACCCCACCCCACCCTGGGTAAATTTTCTGGAACCCCAAAGCCCTCATACCTCATCTTGTGAACACCTAAGGGGTCATAGAAGTTCCTCCTGGCTACCTCTTGGGGATCCTCTTCCTGTTCCTGGAGGCTCTCCTCAGTCTCCCTGGGCTGTGCTGTTCCCAGGTCCACTCCGACGACCCCCAGGCTCTTACTGTGGTGAAGCCAGACTTTTCTTCATGCCACGATCGTGCTGAAGTGGACGCAATGCTCTTCCCGGCGTTGCAGTCTGTCATCTGGCCACAGATTCTCTGCCGAGTCTCAATTACCTCACCTGCAAAACGGGGCAATTCAAGTACCCTCTTCTCCAGGAAGCCTCACCTCCTTCAGGAATGCTCCTCATTCCTGCTATGCTGGGCATTTCTCTAACCTTGTAATTCTACCTCCCTTTAAAATAAACCTGTTTCCTTTTCTAAACCATGAACTCCCTCAAGTCAAGGACTATGTCCTATTCATATTTATATTCCATAATGTAATTCCTGCCACAAGGCAGATCCTCAATAAACATTTGTTGAATGAATGAGTGGGAGAGAGTAGGACATATGATCACACTCGAAACTCTAAGTGGGACAGGCTGGGGTTTGCTTCCCTTCTCACTCTTCTCTTGCCTTCACTTCCCAGATATTTGCTGGGAAAATATCTTTTGTAAGATGAAGCAGAGACTGATGCTCGGTTAGCAGAGTAACTCATGGATGCTATGCTGTGAAAAGTGGTTAACGTTTCAAGATAAGTGTGATTTGAGTTGGGGGGTTTGGTTTCTCTGGGGAAAACCTAAAGAATCTACTGCTGCCCCTTCAGACTGAAAGCACTCAGCTGAGGGGGCCCTGGGAAGGGCGGTCCAAGGGCAGAGGGGACTGTGGGTGTGCAAGGAAATCCTAGTTAGCCTCCAGGGTGGGCTCCAATATGGACAGGCAGTGCCCTGATGGGAAAGGAAGCAAGAATCTGTATCATCCTCTGGGTTCCGAGTCTTCAAAAGAAGCTATAAGATTTTCTTTCTGGAAATCACCATACCTGGAGCCTCCCACCGTCACTGCCAACAAAATAACTTGACTTAATTAAGAGGGTACATTAAGAAAATGGACAGAGTTGATATTATGGTTTACCTGCTGTGGTTCAGAACTACGAGGCTGTCCTTGTGGGTTATCCATAGAGTGAAGGTTTGATTGACACTCTCCAATCTGGGAGACCACAGTTCCAGCCCTATTGGCACAATTTACAGCCAGGTCAAAACTCAGATGACTGGGTCCCCGTTTCCTCCCAATTTGCAAAAATGAGAAGTTTTATACTTCACTGTGGGTCAACTAGATGGACTAAAGCATCACGTTGTTGCTCTCATGGCAAGGATGCAGAATAAGAAACTGATCCTAACAAGAACCCTGCCAATAATTTGCAGCGTGACCTTTTCTAAGTCACAACTTTCCCAGACTTCAATGTTCTGACCTGTTCAGTGGAACTATTACTACTAGTTATACTGAGTCCTCAGGGATGTTGTAGAGATAAAATGAGACATTAGATTAAAAAACATGTCAAAATGGTTAGGTGCTGTGCGCATTCAAGGTACTTTTGTTACCAATTTGTTAAATAACTAATACCAATTTGTTCAATAACTGAGTCAAATTCTCTTCATTCAATGGACTGCATATTAAGTGTGGAATTGCAGCAGTTGCTGGAGTGTTATTGGACAGCCAAGGGCGGTGGGCAAGAGAAAGGAATATGAAAACAAGAAAGATGTGCTCCATGGCCTTGAGGATCTCCCTGTGTCCCAGGAGGGATAAAAGCACACACAGCAATAAATCTCAGGTGGAATGTGTTAAATACCAAAGAAAACAAACAAAGCATTTCTGGGGAACATCTTTCTTCTCACCATGCAGATCACCGTCATTCACAACCAGCAAACACTGACCTCTTGGGAAGCCAGAGGAGGTAGTGGATTTGGGGTGGCAAGCTCTCTTTTCTACAGTTTTTTCTTCTGATGTAAATCAAATCCAAATTTAGACTAGTTGAGCAAGACGATTTTGCAGCTGTTTGGACAACATTATGGCCAGAAGGTCTGATTCAAAAAATTTTTTAAAAATGTTTAAAACCTGTTTGGCAAAAGCAGAGGTGAAAGTCAACAGCAGCAAGCTCCTCACAGACGCACGAGGTGCTACACAAGTAACTTTCAGCGATGTTTTCCAGGCTGGACCCAAGCATACACCTGCATAACAGAAAAACGGAGAACGTGTTCAAAGGCTGGGAGCCGAAGGGAACAAAGAAGGGCCTTTTGGGAGAACTGCAGCAGCTGCTTGCAAAATAGCCTTTCCTCTGAGCCCCAGGGAAGACAGGAATGAAAGTTCAGCTCATCTGCTCCACTACTTGGCGCTCTCTTGGCCTCAAGGGTATCCACAGTCCTCGGGACTAACTCAGGGCTTCAGCGGAGACCAGTGAAGTGAGAGGTGGAGAAGACTCCCCGTTATCCTGCCACAAATCCTTTCACGTCCCAGTCATTTTAGATAGGGGGCTTCTCACCATTTCCTGCTGATCAAAAGGTGACTCCAGGCTCAGACATCTTGGTCAGAAATTTTGTTCCCTAAGTTTTTCCCTGAGTTTTCCTTCGCTTGGTTTCACTTTTCAATTTCCATCTAGTCCCCAGAGGCTGCCCTAAACCATGCTCCTTCTCGGGCGTGCTCAGGACTATTTACGGGTGGAAGTCTTATGCATCCCTTAATTGTCTGTCAGTCAAGCTATTAACAGGGACTGATACATCATAAATGTCAACTGTGGGCCATTCATAAAACTGAACACGTATATAGTCCTTTCCCGCATTCCATCAGTTATTTTAAGGAAACACTCTTTTGTTCTAAAGTACTGTACCAGCTGGGACCCAGCCTTCCACATAGCTTTGGAAGCGTGTCCTTTGGGCCTGTGTTACTCTCTTCCTCACTCTCATGTACTCTGCCTATTCCAGAAAGCTTGCTTCTAGAAAACTGATAGTGAAAGCATCTAGAAAAGTGACAGTGGTTGCACATACGCACCAAACCCCCCAGACTTTTAATTCAGATTGAAAGAAAGAGCCTCAATTTTTGGTGTATTAGTTTCCTATGGCTACTGTAACAAGTTATCACAAACCTGGTGGCTGAAGGGTCAGAACCTAAAATCAGTTCACTGGGCCAAAATCAAGGTGTCTGTCAGACTGTACTCCCTCTGGAGGCTCTAGGGGAGAATCCTTTTCCTTGCCTTTTCCAGTTTCTAGAGCTGCATTCTTTGGCTTGTGGTCCCTTGTTCCATCTTCAAAGCCAGCAGTGCCACATCATAGTTCAAGGTCATATTTCCTTCCTCTACTGAGTCAAATCTCTCTGTGTTTCCCTCTTATAAGGGTGCTCGTGATAGCATATAGACGCCACCCTGGTAATCCAGGATAAATTCCTCATCTCAGTCTCCTCAACTGGATCATATCTGCAAAGTCTCTTTTCACACAAAAGGTAACTTTCACAAATTTCAGAGATTAGGACCGAGATATCTTTGGAGGCCATTATTCAGCCTACCACATTGGCAAATGCATTTGCTATGTATCTGAAATGCTGTTCAAGAAAGGTGCTGCTTCCCTGGGTTCCTGCTGCATATTACAAATCCAGGATAACCCACTATTTTGTAACTGAGAAAAAAGGAGTAAAAATCTAAGCATAATCAGGGCAGAAAGCCCTTCAGTGTTGATTACAGTAGGGCCTCACTAAAAACAAAACAAAGAAACGAAAACCTCCATTTAAGCATACCAGGGGTCTAGGTTTGCAGGCACCACGAGAAGAACTTGGAACAGTCCCACAAGCAAATATCACACTCCAGGCTCACTCCTAACACGTGCAAGCCCAGTGCAAAAGTATAAGTGGAAGCCCCCCACATAGCATGTGTCTAGAATATTAAAAAATACAAATCAAGATTACATTAAGTAAAATGTGTTCTCTCCTCCTACATTGTCCAATAGAGCTTCACAATGACATGAAAGCCATACTTGAATTTAGGAAATTTGGCCTTCCCATGTTTTGTCAGGAAACCCTGAGGGGGCGTGTAGAGAGATCGCCACAGCCTCCAGTGCCTTCTCTTCTCACCTCCCACAAGCACTTTGAGGGGCTCACATCACCTGCGGACACTCCAACCCACACCTCCTAAGCTCCATCCCCACTTCCCCATAAAAAGCTGCCCATTGGCTGCCCCCAGGCCCAGGGTCATTTCCTCAGCAGGATTACCTGCCCTTAGATGAGCAAACAGAGAAAGAGGACTGTGCAGGCCCTGGCTTTGGGTCATTTGTGCAGGGAAGTCAGGGTTACAGATACCCAGCTCATGAAGTGGGACCATGCTTCTCTGGGCAAGAGCTATTTTTTGTCGTGTTTTTAAAATGTCCTCTCCACTACGGATCAATACTTTTATAAAATACAACTTAAATGTTTGAGAAGTGTCAAACTGCTATAGAAAGCACTGAACACTGACTCTTATTTAGCTTATCGTGGACCAGTAGCAAACAGACCACACTGTGCATACCACTGGATGAGAAGACGAACATAGGTGTTCTACGCTGCATCTCAAATCACCACAAACTTAGTGGCTTACAACAACAGATATTTATTATCTGGAGTTTCCAGGGGTCAAGAGTCCAGGCATGGTTTACCTTGGTCTTCTGCTCCGGGTCTCACCAGGCTGCAATCGAGGTATTAGCCAGAGCTGGGGTCTCATCCGGGGCTCAGGGTCCTCTTCCAAGGTCACTGGCTGTCGGCAGAATTCCATTCCTTGTGGCTGCAGAACTATTAGCAACTTGCTTCTTTAAGGCCGGTAGGAGAATCTCTCTTGTCAGGAAAGGCTCAGTCCCCCTTTTAAAGAATGGACCTAATCAAATGAGGCCGAACAGGAACAATCTCTCTTTCGATTAGCTTACAGTCAACTGACCAGGAACTATAAGGATCTCTTCCAAATGCCTTTTCCATATAACATAATCTGATCACAGGAGTGACATCCATTATATTATTAGGTCCCACCACAGGGAGACGGGAAGATACAGGGGGTGGGAATTGTAGGTGGCATCTTAGAATTCTTCCTACCACAGTGGACTGAAGATGGTTACATCCTGTGGCCCTGTGGACTCTTCGTTTCAGGGTGAGAGGAAGGCCAGAGAATGACCTTTGGAAGCTCAGGGCCTGGGGCAGAGGCCCCTCACCCCCGAGAGGTACTGCACGCCCCATCATAGCTTAGGATTAGAACTATGTCAACATTCCCTTCAGAAAGCCCAGACTCCAATGCTGAAAGACTCTCCTCCATTCATTTGCTTTCCTGCCAATAATTCTTGCCTCCCCCTCACCTTAGTAGTGCTTATGGACAGACAGGTTTTTCACAGCTGTATTAAATCCATATTTTGTAATTCTGGAGTTACCAACATTTGCTTGCTTGGAGATTGACATATTATCAGTAAACACCAGAAAGCTCCAATTCCCTTTCTATCTGGAGCTGAGAGTTCATCTGGGCTCCTTGTTTACATAACTGTGCATTCCTAGAAATTACTGCAGGCTCAGCCTAGGAACATCATTCTGATTCAACGCATGGGAATACTGCTATACAGCCCATGAGATTCTAATGCAAAATGACTGATTTATAAACAAGCTAACAGAAAGTTATACATGCAAGTGAGTATTGACCTTCAATAGAGTATCCTCAGAAGACCATACTCTAGTACTAATGAGACTGCCATTGCACAAATCATTTTTTGGAATTCCTCTTTGGGAAGAACCTTCAAACACCTGTGGCATACTCTATTTAATAACCCAGTGGTGACAAATCTTCACCTATTGATAGTGAATTTAATTGGGGGAAGAGTCATGTCATTCAGATCCAAAGGTCATGATCAATTAATTTATAGGTAATCTAACTGAATTAAGAAAACAAGGTACATATAAAAGTGCTTTTCCCAAGTTGCTCAAAATGTAAATGTACTCCCATTTAGTAGCATGTACAATGACCAAATAATTGCAAATAAGATCACAGCCTACCAGAGTGACCATCTTGAAGAATAACATAACAATTAGTGCGTTATAGGTTATGAAGGGGGCTATCACATACATACCTATGAAATAGAAAGTGGAAATATTTTTATGACTAATTACCATTAAATTAAAGAAGCTGAGGTGCACAGCATGTGTTTTCACAAGATCTCACAGCTGGTAAATGACAGAGCCATCAAGCACAGGTCTTCAAACCCCCAAATCCAGGGGTCTTACCATGAGACCAGGAAGGACAATTATATAGCACTTGTGTTCCCACCCTCCCCACCCAGGTTCAGGGCAGACTTTACAGTAGATCAAGGTACTGTTTTCTGCTGAGCAAGATTCAGCCTCAGAATCCCCAACATAGCTATTTAAGGAACCAAACCAGTGAAGTTGGGGTACTCAACTAATTTGTCCTTTTGCATTATACCATGTTGAAGAGGACAGCACTCATTTGAATGCACAATTTCCGGTATGTTTGTTTAAAAATTAGAGTTCTTATGTACCTGAATGTTCATTGCAGCACTGTTTACAATAGCCAAGACATGGAAGCAACCTAAATGTCCACTGACAGATGAATGGATAAAGAAGATGTGGTACATATATACAATGGGATATTACTCAGCCATTAAAAAGAACGAAATAATGCCATTTGCAGCAACATGGATGGACCTGAGATGTCATACTAAGTGAAGTAAGTCAGACAGAGAAAGACAAATATGATATCACTTATATGCAGAACCTTACAAAATGATACAAATGAACTTATTTACAAGACAGAAACAGACCCACAGACTTAGAGAACAAACTTATGATTACCGGGGGGAAGGGTTGGGGGAGGGATAGATCGGAAGGTTGGGATTGACATGTACACATTGCTATATTTAAAACAGACAACCAACAAGGACCTACCGTATAGCACAGGGAACTCTGCTCAATATTTTGTAATAACCTAAATGGGAAAAGAACTTTAAAATGAATAGATATATATATATATGTATAACTGAACCACTTTGCTGTACACCTGAAATTAACACATTGTTAATCAACTATACTTCAATATAAAATAAAAATTGAAAAAAAATTAGAGTCCTTACTTATTATTAGAGCCACATAATATGTCAGTTAATTCTTTGGTTCTTAGTATTTATTCCAGACCATGAAACCTAAGGATTGATTGGGACATAGAAAAGCTAGGCATTCTCCATAGTTACTACTCCTCTTCAGAGATCCTCTAAAGAGTTATACAAGCCTGCCTAAACAATCAGACACATCTCTGAAGATATTCTTGTTTCCCTAAGCTAATTATGTCTCCAGTTGGTTCACTAAAGAGCCACGGCCCAACATGGAATCCATAGCATACAAAATGGCATAACTACCTGGCCTTTGGAATTTTAGGCCGTGACTGTTTCTACGTACATGTTTGTTTAAATTGTTTGGACTTCCCTGGTGGCGCAGTGGTTAAGAATTCACCTGCCAATGCAGGGGACACAGGTTCGAGCCCTGGTCCAGGAAGATCCCACATGCTGCAGAGCAACTAAGCCCGTGCGCCGCAACTATTGAGCCTGCGCTCTAGAGCCCATGCTCCACAACAAGAGAAGCCACCGCAATGAGAAGCCCGCGCACCGCAATGAACAGTAGCCCCCGCTCAGTGCAACTAGAGAAAGCCTGTGCACAGCAACAAAGAGCCAACGCAGCCAAAAATAATAAATAAATAGGTATTTAAAAAAAATTAAGACCGCCACATTGTTTAGTAGAAAGAAAAAAGTTATAGAACTTATAGAAGTTTAGATAACATCAACGACAAACCAAATTCCTATAAATTGAAGATTCTGCTCCTAAATAACTAGCTGGTCAAAGAGGAAATGAAAACCACAATCACAATGTATTTAGAAAATAAAGAAAATGAGAAAATTGCATTTACAAATTTAGGCATACAGACTTAAATCCTGTTAAGAGACAGATTTAAAGGCACACTGTTTCCACTTTTAGAGTAAGAATGAGCAGTGACCTATGGAGCACAGCATCATTTTCACTTGACTTTGCTGGTTGTTTTATCCCAGAAGTCAGAAAACAGTAACTGAAGGTGGGTGTGTCCTCCTCAAGAATTGGGGGTGATCTACTTACAATTATTCCTTTCTTACTTTTGTAGCACCTCCGTCTTTCCAACCTCAGCTGTCCTCAGTGGTAGCTGGTTCCAGCACCTCCTCATTAAGAAGAGTCAGCACAGGGAACTATATTCAATATCTTGTAATAACCTATTGAAAAAAAGTGTGTGTGTGTGTGTGTGTGTGTGTGTGTGTGTGTATCTGAATCACTCTGTTGTATACCTGAAACTAACACAATATTGTAAATCAATTACACTTCAAAAAAAAAGAAGAAGAGTCAGCTCCTGGGACTCCCTAGTGAATATGAACTTGTCCAGCAAGACTGGTGCAAAAAAGACCACAAAACACCGTTGTGTTCAGAGCTGCTGCAAAATAATGCCAACACGGAGAAGAGGACAAATCCAGAAAGCCACAGAGAAGTGGAACCAGCGCCCTGGTGTGGCCTGAGTGGAGCATGCCTACTTTAGGACTTGTTATGCAAGATAATGAATCCCCTCATGGCTCAAGCCATCCTGAATTGGGTCCGAGGTTTCTTGAAGCTAAAAGCACCCTCACCAACACAGCATCCCAAAGCCTCTTTGTTACTGAGAACATTACGCCTGGGAATCTTTGCTATAAACCATCCTATTTCCCAGAGGTACTAGCCAAGGAATTCTTCCACAAATCAATGAAATTCTCAGTCTTTGTGGTCAAATGCCCTCTGTCTACCCTCTTCTTTTCCTTAGCTTTATCCCCTTAGACATCTACTCAAAGACACTCGGTACACTGAAATCACTCTAGCAATACCAAAAGCTACGTGTTGCTGATTGGAGACACTAGAAGAGAAACAATGCTGTGAACTAAAGCATGTTTCCTAGTGTTATTGAATAACACAAAAATAGGACCCACTTAGCCATATACCCCCACTGCGTAATTCATCATCTGGTTGCTTTGGGAGTGCCAAAGTGCTTTGGGGGGCTTTCTGAGCACTTCTTTCCTTTCCATTCCTTTCCTTGATTGCTTTCAAAAGAACCAAAACCAAACAAAGCATGTTAATTACTAAGAGGTATTCATTATTTTGTTCAAAGCCTCCAAGCTCGAAAGAATCAGAACGATTTATTTTCTGAATTCACTTACCAGTTTCCAAACCAGCCAACATAGGGACAATCTTTAGTACTTGTTGAAATTGTTCTTTCACTGTAAGCTGTACTGCCCCTGAAGCAATGGGATGAATGCAACAATGAAGTCTTTTTCAAAAGATGTGCATATAAGATTGCTTGGGAGTTTGGAAGCAACTTTATTCTAGGGAGCCCAGTAAATTCCAAATTAACATAAAGGTGAAATTTTCCTTGCCTACCCCAGAAGGATAATGCCCCCTGCTTTGTCAATTCTATAAATTGTATATATTCATTTTTGTCCTAGTAGATCCAGAAAAGTATAGAGAGTACTAAAACCAACATCCATATAGTAGCCATAATGATTTAACAAACACTAACATTTTGCCATATTTCTGTCAAAACCAATTATAATGATGGATATCCCTACTTGACTCATGAAGTAAATTAAGCCAAGAGTCCCATTTCCATTTTTCTCTTTAAGGGACATTTACAATGAAACCTTTCAATTCTGAGCCTTTGCAACCATGATTTCAAAACAGAAGAGACATGGGTTCAGAAATAGACCATAAATATTCCAAATGGGACTTCAGCAGGGTTTCACTGCTACCTAGAGATGGGCTATTGCCAGTGAGGGAGTCTGCAGGGGATATTAACATGGGACATTTAGGAGAGATTAAACGTTCTGTAAACACCCAAATGGCTAGATCTGATGATCAGGAGCTTCGGGGAGCTTCGAGTCTAAAGTTACTCAGGTCTACGCTTTGTTGATTTCCTTTAACACATACATACTCCGAGATTTCATTTTACAAGCATCTTCATTTGACATAACATCCATACACAATCTGAATTGCAGAAGTTTAGAAACTAAACTCCTATCTGTCCCCCTATTTAGTTAACACAGATAGTCACATCTAACCATTGTGAGTCTTGAATGACTTTCCTTTCTTCCATATATGAACATAATAAACTTCTCCTCGGCTCCCACACCAGCCATATAGTCCTGCTGAAATTTCTTTTCAGAGCATGTATAGGTTTTTGTAGCTCTTTCCTGGTTTACAACCATCCCAGAATAAAAGCAGAGTTCAAAAAAGGGTTAAACACAGTAAGTTGACAACTACAGACATACCTAACAAGAACTGTCTCAGTGATAATCTACATCCCCAGGCAGGAAGAAAGCAAACAGCTGCTTACTGATCTCACTTTAAAGCAAAAGCATGCAGTTTTCCCTCTTTAACACTAAAGTCTCATAACTTGAAGAAGCTTAAAAAATTAGAAATCCAGTTCTGGAAATAGACAGGGATGATGGTTACACAACACTGTGAAAGTACTTAATGCCACTGAATTGTACACTTAAAAAATTATTAAAATGATAAATGTTATGTTCTACTACAACAAATTTTTAAAATTAGAAATTATAAAATAAATAATAGTTGAAAAATACATCAAATGAAATTGTAAAAAAACTAACCTTTTATCATGACTTTTGGGCAAACAGAAAGACTTTTAGAGTTGACAAGATACAAATCTAGGTAGAATTTACAAGTACTACGTGTACTTCTATTTCTGAAACACTCTGTGGATTGAGGTCCACTCGTGCTTTTCCCTTCCTAAACCAGAAAAAGAACAGGATATCTGATGATTAAAACTATAACAGATTCCAAATTTGAAATATGGTTTTACTCTGCTTCTGGATAGGACCCTCTCTTCTGTTTTCTCCTATCTGGACTCTCTAGTCACAGGCATCTGATCACCCAAGTCCACATAGCATTATTTGATATTTTTAAAAATTCAATTTTAATCTGTGTTAGGTCATACTTATATACTTTGATATGCTTTTTTACTTTGATGTGTTTGCTCTACAATGTGTTGATCAGGTTACTGTGAAAAAGCCCTAACAAAGTAATATAAAAATTTTGTTAGACATTCAGCGTCTGTTTCCCAAAATCCACTAGTAAAGGACTCAAAAAAGGTAAAAAGGTGATCCACCTCATTTTATTATAATGTTTCATCACCTGGGAAATGTGTGCCTTATATGCCCCCAAAATATCTGACTACAACCAAACAGAAAAACAAGCCATTAGAACTTATCTCTGACATGGCCTTAGTTTACAACCAGCCAGTATATGATGAAAGTTTATTCTCCTTTTCCACATAAGTTATTTTTCCAATCGAAAATTGTTGCCAGCTGTTGTGACCCAGATGTGTTGGCAGCCCATGCTATGAAGGACCATTTTACAGGTGATGAAGCCCTCAGACAATAAAGTTTACACAACTTGTATACAGCTGGTCTCGAATACAACTTTGGACTTCTAACACCACCTCCTCAAAAAAAGACAAGAAAAAGAGCAGCGATTTCCTGACACTTCACTTGGGGCACAGTTAAAAGGGGATTTCAGTGCTGTAGGCTCGCATTTATGCAGGCCCCGGGCTTATGAAGCAAGAGTAAGATAAATTACCCAGTTTTCCCCCGCCCCTTGAGAACTCAGCCTGCTTTAATTGGAAATCACTCTGGACCGGTAAGAAAATGATCAGAAATTGTCCCTAGGATTTAGCTTCCAGGAGAGGTAAGTCATGATGTCTGAATGAGCCCGAGTTGCCTTGCATCTTTTAGTTTTACATTATCCCATTCCAGACTGCACCAACTTCATTCTCCTTCTCATTTAAACAAAAGGTCATTTTTATTACATACAAGTTGCTTGTAAAATTAGTCCTAGATTACCCTTCATCGGGAGGGTATAGGAAAACCAAAGCAAGGGATGATAATCTGGTTGACTAACTTTCAGGTTTTCCTAGGACAGCCTCAGGCAATTTAACATATATCAGGTGCTTCATTTTTTTTTAAACATCTTTATTAGTGTATAATTGCTTTACAATGGTGTGTTAGTCTCTGCTGTATAACGAAGTGAATCAGCTATACATATACATACATCCCCATATCTCCTCCCTCTGGCATCTCCCTCCCACCCTCCCTACCCCACCCCTCTAGGTAGACATAGAGCACCGAGCTGATCTCGCTGTGCTATGCGGTTGCTTCCCACTAGCTATCTATTTTACATTTGGTAGTGTATATATGTCCACGCCACTCTCTGAATTCCTCCCAGCATACCCTTCCCCCTCTGCGTGTCATCAAGTCCGTTCTCTATGTCTGCGTGTTTATTCCTGTACTGCCCCTAGGTTCTTCAGAAAATGTTTTATTTTCTCTTTAGATTCCATATATATCTGTTAGCATACGGTATTTTTCACTTTGTGACTTACTTCACTCTCTATGACAGTCTCTAGGCCCATGCACCTCACTACAAATAAATCAATTTCACTTCTTTTTATGGCTAATATTCCATTGTATCTATGTGCCACATCTTCTTTATCCATTCATCTCTCAATGGACACTTAGGTTGATTCCATGTCCTGGCTATTGTAAATAGAGCTGCAATGTACATATCTCTTCTTGAATTATAGTTTTCATAGAGTATATGCCCAGTAGTGGGATTGCTGGGTCATATGGTAGTTCTATTTTTAGTTGTTTTTTTTTTTTTTTGGTGGTACGCGGGCCTCTCACTGTTGTGGCCTCTCCCGCTGCAGAGCACATGCTCTGGATGCGCAGGCTCAGCGGCCATAGCTCACGGGCCCAGCCGCTCCGCGGCATGTGGGATCCTCCCGGACCGGGGCACGAACCCGTGTCCCCTGCATCAGCAGGCGGACTCTCAAACACTGCGCCACCAGGGAAGCCCTGGTTTGCTTTTTTAATTCAGCTTTTGAGCTTGAATCTTTTAGAAAGATACAATTATTGAAAACCAAGCTGACAAACAGGCAGGAACAGCTACATAATTTCTGGGGCCCAGTGCAAGATGAAAATGCAGAATCCCTTGGTAAAAAATAAAGAATTTCAAGATGGCGACAGTGGGTCCATAAACAGAGTGTGGAGCCTTTCTAAGCACTACACGGAAGTCACAAGCCCACAAAGCCAGCCCTGTGAACAGGAAGGCATTGAAATATATCTTGCAAAGAGGGGGATGGGTACCATGAGCCCTCTAATGAAGTATAAGATTTAATTTTGAAACTCTATAATTGTGCCCGGGATGATCTCAACCTGTGAGAGGACTATTTTGATGGAGCTCCTATTTTTATTTGGATAAATTTAGCTTCTGTCCTAGAACAGGATGTAATTGAGAAGGCATACAATCTTGAATCCTCTAAATTTGGGGAACCATTCAAAAGAATCACAAACAGACACAACTTACTTGACAAGCTGTGTCATTAAAATAGTTGTCAAAAAAAGGTACTCTGAATAGAGGACAAAATTACCTGAGAAAATATTTGGACTGAATTATTTCTACATTTCAAAATTTTTTTAAATTAGAATTAAGAATAGCCTTTATTTAGCAGAATTGCTCTTGGCTTACCAGGTACTTCATCACTGGTAAAGAGTATTTTCTCAATGAAATATATAGTGCTCTGTAGAGAAGTCAATTGAAGTAACAGCATTTTCAAATTTATTAAACTTAAAATGCAGGGAATTTTGTGGAAAAAGTTAAAAAGTATAAAACTATTGAAAACTATATTCTGCAGAAGAATATGATGACAGATAGGCAAAGAAATTGATTAAACTACCTAAGTACCTAACAAGAATAATTATTCTGCTTAAATATTTTTTAATGGAGACCTTAAAGATGGTGGAAGAGTAAGACATGGAGATCACCTTCCTCCCCACAAATACATCAGAAATACATCTACATGTGGAACAACTCCTACAGAACACCTACTGAATGCTGGCAGAAGACCTCAGACTTCCCAAAAGGCAAGAAATTCCCCATGTGCCTGGGTAGGGCAAAAGAAAAAAAAAAAACAGAGAAAAAAGAATAGGGACAGGACCTGCACCAGTGGGAGGGAGCTGTGAAGGAGGAATAGTTTCCACATACCAGGAAGGCCCTTCACTGGCGGAGACGTGGTGGGGGGTAGTGGGAGGGAAGCTTAGGAGCCACAGAGGAGAGCACAGCAACAGGGGTGCAGAGGGCAAAGTGGAGAGATTCCCACAGGGTGGATCAGTGCTGACCAGCACTCACCAGCCTGAGAGGCTTGTCTGTTCACCTGCCAGGGTGGGTGGGGGCTGGGAGCTGAGGCTCCAGCTTCAGAGGTCAGATCCCAGGGAGAGGACTGGCGTTGGCTGCATGAACACAGCCTGAAGTGGGCTAGTGCACCACAGCTAGCTGGGAGGGAGTCCAGAAAAAAGTCTGGAACTGCCGAAGAGGCAAGAAACATTGTTTCGGGGTGCAAGAGGAGAGAGAATTCACAGCACCGCCTAAACGAGCTCCAGAGACAGGCGCAAGCCACAGCTATCAGCGTGGACACTAGAGATGAGCATGAAACACTAAGGCTACTGCGGTAGCCACCAAAAAGCCTGTGTGCAAGCACAGGTCACTATCCACACCTCCCGTCCCGGGGGCCTGTGCACCCCGCCACTGTCAGGGTCCCGTGATCCAGGGACAACTTCCCCAGGAGAACGCACGGCGCCTCAGGCTGTGGCAACGTCATGCTGGCCTCTGCCGTCACAGGCTCGCTCCACATTCCATACCCCTCCCTCTCCGTGGCCTGAGTGAGCCAGAGCCCTTAATCAGCTGCTACTTTAACCCCGTCCTGTCTGGGCAAAGAACAGACGACCTCAGGCCACCTACATGCAGAGGCAGGGCCAAATCCAAAGCTGAACCCCGGGAACTGTGCAAACAAAGAAGAGAAAGGGAAATTTCTCCCAGCAGCCTCAGGAGCAGCAGATTAAATCTCCACAATCAATTTGATGTACCCTGCATCTGTGGAATACCTGATTAGACAACGAATCATCCCAAAATTGAGGCAGTGGACTTTGTATGATTTTGTCGGTATAGCTTTGCTTTTACCATTTGTCCTAGGGTTCTGTCTGTCCGTTTTCGGTTTCTTTGTTTGTTTGCTTTTTTAGTATAGTTTTTTAGCACTTATTGTCATTGCTGGATTTATTTTTTGGTTTGGTTCCTCTCTTCTTTCTTTCCTTCTTTTTTTAAATTACTTTTTAATTTTTTCTTCATTTTTAATAACTTTTATTCTAATAACTATTTTATTTTATATTTTTTTCTCTCTGTCTTTATTTATTCTCTCTTTTCTTCTGAGCCATGTGGCTGACAGGGTCTTGGTGCTCCAGCCAGGTGTCAGGCCTGTGTCTCTAGGTGACAAAGCCAAATTCAAGACACTGGTCCACCAGAGACCTCCTGGCTCCATGTAATATCAAACGGCGAAAGCTCTCCCAGAGATCTCCGTCTCAATGCTAAGACCCAGCTCCACCCAAGGACCAGCAAGCTACAGTGCCGGACACCCTATGCCAAACAACTAGAAAGACGGGAACACAACACAACCCATTAGCAGACAGGCTGCCTAAAATCATATTAAGGTCACAAACACCCCAAAACACACCACCAGATGTGGTCCTGCCCACCAGAAAGACAAGATCCACCCTCATCCATCAGAACACAGGCACCAGTCTCCTCCACCAGGAAGCCTACACAACCCACTGAACCAACCTCACCCACAGGGGGCAGACACCAAAAGCAATGGGAACTATGAACCTGCATCCTGCAAAAAGGATACCCCAAACACAGAAAGTTAAGCAAAATGAGAAGGCAGAGAAACACACAGCAGATGAAGGAGCAAGGTAAAAACCCACCAGACCAAACAAATGAAGAGGAAATAGGCAGTCTACCTGAAAAAGAATTCAGAGTAATGACAGTAAAGATGATCCAAAATTGTGGAAATAGAATGGAGAAAATACAAAAAACGTTTAACAAGGACCTAGAAGTATTAAAGAACAAACAAACAATGATGAACAACACACAATGATATTAAAAATTCTCTAGAAGGAATCAATAGCAGAATAACTGAGGCAGAAGAATGGATAAGTTACCTGGAAGACAAAATAGTGGAAACAACTACTGCAGAGCAGAATAAAGAAAGAAGAATGAAAAGAATTGAGGACAGTCTCAGAGACCTCTGAGAGAACATTAAATGCACCAACATTTGAATTATAGGGGACCCAGAAGAAGAAGAGAAAAAGAAAGGGACTGAGAAAATATTTGAAGAGATTATAGTTGAAAACTTCCTTCATATGGTAAAGAAAAGAGTCAATAAAGTCCAGGAAACAGAGAGAGTCCCATACAGGATAAATCCAAGGAGAAACACACCAAGACACATATTAATAAAACTATGAAAAATTAAATACAAAGAAAAAATATGAAAAGCCTTAAGGAAAAAATAACAAAGAAGGGAATCCCTCAAGGCTAACAGCTGATCTTTCAGCAGAAACTCTGCAAGCCAGAAGGAAGTGGCAGGACATATTTAAAGTGATGAAAGGGAAAAACCTACAACCAAGATTACTCTACCCAGCAAAGATCTCATTGAGATTCAATGGAGAAATTAAAACCTTTACAGACAAGCAAAAGCTAAGAGAATTCAGCACCACCAAACCAGCTTTACAACAAATGCTATAGGAACTGCTCTAGTCAGGAAACACAAGAGAAGGAAAAGTCCTACGATGCCAAACCCAAAACAGTTAAGAAAATGGTGAGAGGAACATACATATTGATAACTACCTTAAATGTAAATGGATTAAATGCTCCCATGAAAAGACAGAGACTGGGTGAATGGATACAACAACAAGACCAGTATATATGCTGTCTACAAGAGATACACTTCAGACCTAGGGACATGTACAGACTGAAAGTAATGGGATGGAAAAAGATATTCCATGCAAATGGAAATCAAAAGAAAGCTGGAGTAGCAATTCTCTTATCAGACAAAATAGACTTTAAAATAAAGACTATTATAAGAGACAAAGAAGGACACGACAAAATGCTCAAGGGATCAATCCAAGAAGAAAATATAACAATTGTAAATATCTATGCCCCCAACATAGGAGCACCTCAATAAATAAGGCAAATGCTAACAGCCATAAAAGGGGAAATCAACAGTAACACAATCATAGTAGGGGACTTTAACACCCCACTTTCACCAATGGACAAATCATCCAAAATGAAAATAAATAAGGAAACACAAGCTTCAATGATACATTAAACAAGATGGACTTAATTGATATTTATAGGACATTCCATCCAAAGACAACAGAATACACTTTGTTTTCAAGTGCTCATGGAACGTTCCACAGGATAGACCATACCTTGGGTCACAAATCAAACCTTGGTAAATTTAAGAAAACTGAAATCTTATCAAGTATCTTTTCCAACCACAACGCTATGAAACTGGATATTAATTACAGGAAAAAATCTGTGAAACACACAAACACGTGGAGGCTAAACAATATACTACTAAATAACCAAGAGATCACTGAAGAAATCAAAAAGGAAATCAAAAAACACCTAGAAACAAATGACAGTGAAAACATAATGACCCAAAACCTATGGGATGCAGCAAAATCAGTTCTAAGAGGGAAGTTTATAGCAATACAATCCTACCTTAAGAAACAAGAAACATGTCAAATAAACAACCTAAGCTTACACCTAAAGCAAGTAGAAAGAACGAAACACCCCCAAAATTAGGAGAAGGAGAGAAATCATAAAGATCAGACCAGAAATAAGTGAAAAAGAAATGAAGGAAATGATAGATCAATAAAACTAAAAGCAAAGATCAATAAAACTAAAAGTTGGAAAAAGAAAAAATAATAACCAAAAAAACAACTAAAAGTTGGTTCTTTGAGAAGATAAACAAAATTCATTAACCATTAGCCAGACTCATTAAGATAAAAAGGGAGAAGCCTCAAATCAATAGAATTAGAAATGAAACAGAAGAAGTAACAACTGACACTGCAGAAATACAAAGGATCATGAGAGATTACTACAAGCAACTATATGCAAATAAAATGGACAACCTGGAAGAAATGGACAAATTGTTAGAAAAGCACAACGTTCCGAGACTAAACCAGGAAGAAAGAGAAAATATAAACAGAACAATCACAAGCACTGAAACTGAAACTGTGATTAAAAAATCTTCCAACAAACAATAGCTCAGGAGCAGGTGGCTTCACAGGCAAATTCTATCAAACATTTAGAGAAGAGCTAACACCTATCTTTCACAAACTCGTCCAAAATATAGCTGAGGGAGGAACACTCCCAATCTACGAGGCCACCATCACCCTGATACCAAAACCAGACAAAGATGTCACAAAGAAAGAAAACTACAGGCCAATATTACTTATGAACATAGATGCAAAAATCCTCAACAAAATACTAGCAAACAGAATCCAACAGCACATTAAAAGGATCATACACCATAATCAAGTGGGGTTTATCCCAGGAACGCAAGGAGTCTTCAATATATGTAAATCAATCAATGTGATACACCATATTAACAAACTGAAGGAGAGAAACCATATGATCATCTCATAGATTCAGAAAAAGCTTTCGTCAAAATTCAACACCCATTTGTGATAAAACCCCTCCAGAAAGCAGGCATAGAGGGACCTTACCTCAACATAATAAAGGCCATACATGACATACCCACAAGCCAACATCGTTCAGAATGGTGAAAGACTGAAACCGTTTCCTCTAAGATCAGGAAACAAGGTTGTCCACTCTCACCACTATTATTCAACATATTTTTGGAAGTTTTAGCCACAGCAATCAGAGAAGAAAAAGAAATAAAAGGAATCCAAATCGGAAAAGAAAAAATAAAGCTGCCACTGTTTGCAGATGACATGATACTATACATAGAGTATCCTACAGATGCTACCAGAAAACTACAAGAGCTAATCAATGAATCTGGTAAAGTAGTAGGATACAAAATTAATGCACAGAAATCTCTTGCATTCCTATACACTAATGATGAAAAATCTGAAAGAGAAATTAAGGAAACACTCCCATCTACTGTGGCAACAAAAAGAATAAAATACCTCGGAATAAACCTACCTAAGGAGACAAAAGACCTGTATGCAGAAAACTATGAGACACTGATGAAAGAAATTAAAGATGATACAAACAGATGGAGAGATATACCATGTTCTTGGATTGGAAGAATCAACATTGTGAAAATGACTCTACTACCCAAAGCAATCTACAGATTCAGTGCAATCCCTATCAAACTACCAATGGCATTTTTCACAGAACTAGAACAAAAAACTTCACAATTTGTATGGAAACACAAAGGACCTCGAATAGCCAAAGCAATCTTGAGAAAGAAAAACAGAGCTGGAGGAATCAGGCTCCCATACTTTAAACTATACTAGAAAGCTACAGTAATCATGACAGTATGGTACTGGCACAAAAACAGAAATATAGATCAATAGAACACCCAGAGATAAACCCATGCACATATGGCCACCTTTTTGATAAAGGAGGCAAGAGTATACAATGGAGAAAAGACAGCCTCTTCAAGAAGTGGTGCTGGGTAAACTGGACAGCTACATGTAAAAGAATGAAATTAGAACACTCCCTAACACCATACACAAAAATAAACTCATAATGGATGAAAGACCTAACTGTAAGGCCAGACACTATCAAACTCTTAGAGGAAAACATAGGCAGAACACTCTATGACACAAATCACAGCAAGATCCTTTTTGACCCACCTCCTAGAGAAATGGAAATACAAACAAAAATAAACACATGGGACCTAATGAAAATTAAAAGCTTTTCTGTAAAACAGATAGCTAGTGGGAAGCAGCCGCATAGCACAGGGAGATCAGCTCAGTGCTTTGTAACCACTTAGAGGGGTCGGATAGGGAGGGTGGGAGGGAGACGCAGGACGGAGGAGATATGGGATTATATGTATAGCTGATTCACTTTGTTATAAAGCAGAAACTAACACACCACTGTAAAGCAATTGTACTCCAATAAAGGTGTTAAAAAATATATCAAGAAAAATATTTTTTAATGACCACATCATCAACATTAAGAAAGTTTTCAAATTGTCTTTAATGTACAGAGATAGATGTTTAATTTCTTCAAAGGAATTTTACAATTGAACATAGCTCCTGAATAGAACCATTTTATTGGTCTACCAATATAAGACAACAATTTGTGGGTCAGGTAGTAAATCTTTCAGAAAAAGTTATCATTCTAATTGTTTTATACCCCTTTCTGCTGTCAAGGTATCTTGATTTGGATGACATATGGTTATCCTAGTAATGATAATACTGGCCACCGTTTATTAAGCACTTGGGGTGAGCCTGATGTTTTGCAGGCATGAGCTCATCAGACCTGTAAAACAGGCCTGTAAGAGGCAGCACTGGATCAACCAATTTAACCACTGAGGAAACTGTGCCTTAAGGTGGTTTGGCCACTTCTCCAAGGTCACATAGCTGGGAGAGGAGCTGAGCCCAGGCCTCCTCTGACTCCCAGACGAGTGTGAACCATCCATTAGATGAGTTCACCACAGATTCTGATTTTAAAAGGACACTTGCCCAAGGAAGTTTCCAGGCACGAACCCAAGATCTCTGATGTAACAGCCAAAAACCCTGCTGCCTCTAAGGATGACTAATCTGTGGTGTTGATCACTGCTGCTTGACTCATATTGTCACTTTCTGGCAGTTAATAAGGTAACAGAAAACTCCATTCAGTCCCCAATTTGATGGACACTTAGCTTGCCTTAGAAAACTACAAATAGAACTACCATACGACCCAGCAATCCCACTACTGGGCATATACCCTGAGAAAACCATAATTCAAAAAGAGTCATGTACCAAAATGTTCATTGCAGCTCTATTTACAATAGCCAGGACATGGAAGCAACCCAACATTTATTAATTACCAACTCTATCCGTGCAAGGCCCTGTGGAGACACAAAGGGAATGTGATCTGGCTCCTTCCCCCCAGACCTTTCCCTCGAGTGAGGAGGAAAGGGGGAACATGTGTGATTTAAGACCGCTGGGGTGACGTGCTTTCACCTCCCTTCATCCTGCAAGGGCGCTCCCCTGGCAGAGTTTCATCCTTTGGCCTACCAGGGCAGTGACCTATCTCCCTCTGTCCTCCCACCCTGAGAAGGCCACGGCTGTCTGTATGTCTGGAGAGAGACAGAGTACTGGAGGACAGTGACCAGTGGGGTTGAGTTTAACCCTTCCCAGCTCTGAAGAGTATGAGGGCTTGTACCCTTGTCACAGATGTGGAAGTTTCTAGGTCAATCTCTACTACGTGTTAGTGCAGACACCTCCCCCAAATACTGAGCATGGATGTTTGAAAAAGGCAGAAAGTGTGTATCAAGCTTTCTGGCAGAAAAATCTCCTTAATTTATGAAAATTCTTCTTGCTATCATTTCATTATAATTGTGTACAATGGACCTGTATCTTTATTTATAAACAAATAAAGTCGAATAGTTGCTTGGATAACTGGCCAAAGAAATTTATTCCAGAGACTTAACAAGTCAGGAGCACTTATTTCAACTGTTCACCCCAAAACTCAGGATGTTGCCCAGAACAGGTGTGCTTCAACATATATGATCTTTACCTTCTGAAAGGAGACACGATACCATAATATTTATAGACCAAACTACAGTAATCTAGTTTAGATATGGATCATCAGGATCTTAATCCACGTCCTCTGAGTGATCAGAGCAATACTGTGCTTCTTAGGTTGGTACTTTCAAAATTCCACTATTTATTCTATCTCTGAGTAGCTGTTCATGGGGAGAAGACACAAAGTGGGATCCTTTGAGTGGGAGACTCAGTACCTCCTCTTTGGTGTCCTCCACCGGCCTTAGCTCAGTGTCAGCCTTCCAGTAGGTTTCCAGCTATTACTAAACAAACACAACTACTGATAATGTCACTGATACCAACTTGTCCTTGGCACACTGAGAAGGGCTTTCTTGAAAAGTTATTATTAAAAGTCTGCCTCCAAATCTCTCTTCAGGGGCAGGATAGTACAAGATGGAGTTCTTTTATGGCGCTGGCAAAGAGAATTTTAGGAAATTCCCTTTAGCAGCTATAAGGAAGAGTAGAATCCGTTGCCTTTTTTTTTTTCCTTTCTCCCAAAATAGCAATTCCTGAAGACATAAACAGATCCCCTTCAATGGCCTAACACAGAAAAGGAAACAGCTTTTTCTAGGGCTATCAAGCCATTCACATTTGCCTGCGTTTGATGTGGTTCACACGTGGGGCGGATGAGAAACCTATCAATGTCTCTGCTTTTGATGTCCCCCTTCCTCAGAGCCGTAATAGTAATAGTGAGCACAGTAAATGCTGTGATAGCACTGATCAGATTCCCCGGCAGTGCAGAGGCTCACAGCTGAGTCTGTCCTCAGGCCTTACCCTTGGTTGCAGGGAGCCACCCTGCCCAGAGTTACACCCCTCCCTCAGAGCAGCCCCATACAGCAACTGGTCGATGCAGGGGTACAAAGGCCTAGACAGCTCTAAAGGGCCATCGCAGCTCCCGGCAGGACCATCTGATGCCTCCTGTTGCAATTGCATCATAGTTCACCTTCTCCTTCTGCCCAGTCTTGTGTCCCAACTAGCTCATAAGTGTGGATCCCTTGAGTGCTCCCTGTCAACAACCTGCATGCAGATCTCCATCTCTCTGCTTCCTGGATAACCAGACCTAAGACACTGACCACAACAGGGCGCCTGTGACGGACGTGTTAGGCACTTCATATACTTTGTATCTAGCCTGTGCAGCATCTCTACCAAGTGGGTTTTATTACTTTCATTCTGTAGGTTATAAAACCAAGGCTCAGAGAGGTTATGTTCCTTCCCTAAAATCACACAGCAAGTGAGCCACAGGTCAATGTTTATAGCCAGGCTTTCAAGCTTAAATACCACATAATTTACTACATTCATGGCCCTATGCTTGGTGCTAGTGTTTCCAATCAGAGATATTTTTATGAACTGTAATTTTCATTAAAATAAAAACTGTATTTTAAAGGTGAATAGAGTATAACTATAAAGGAGTAGCACAAAGGAGTTTCTTTGTGGCAACAGAATAAGTAAGGTGTGTAGTTTAGTGACAATAGCACAAATGTCAGTTTCTCAGTATTCATAATGGACTATGATTAGGTAAAACATTATCACTGGGGGAAGCTGGGTGACGGGTATAGAGTAACTTACTCACTGTACTATTTTTGCACCTAGTTTTGATTATAGAATTATTTCCAAATAATGTTAAAATTTTTCTAAAGCAAATAAAGGAATGCGACATAAGAGATTCTGATGTCCTAAGAGAAATATTCCTCAAAAGGGACTTTAAAAGGTATCTCACAATAATTGCTAAGGAGTAATATTAATCAGTTATCAATAAGAATGTAATTTAAATTTTTCTATGATTCACTGAGGGTCGAGTCAGCCCTCCAGGGAGCCAGCTTCCCTGCACTCAGCTGGCTTTAGCCTCCCACCATGAGAATCCAAATCCCTCCTGGACCCCTGAACAAAGGGATCACGGCACCACCAGCATTGTCCCCGCAAGGAGTCATCCACGGGCAGGTGTCCTGGGGTCAGCCCAGCCCCTCCCGGGGTGAACTAGTCCATCACATCTATGGTGGCACTGAGATGTTAAGGATGAAGTACAAGTCAGTAGATGGAGGAAGACGATGAGTGGGATGGAATTAGTATTGGGAGGAGACGGGGAGGCGCCTGTAAAGAACCAGATGTAATATGCTGGCCAAGTCCCATTTGTTAATATGTCCTCCCATCTCACCAGAAAAGTCTTTAAGTAGCAGGAAGCTGTCATGCTTGTGGTGGCACTGACATGTTTTCTAAAATTCCCATTTTTACTTGAAGTTCAGATTTTATCTTTGGCCACACATACTGACTGATATTCTCCTTGATATGACAGGCTCTCTTTATGCATTTTCAAGAAAATGTCTGCCAGACACCCAAGTCTGAATAACCACCGTCTGCCTGTCATTTGTTCCTTCAAGTTAAAATGGTATTCCATGGAAAAAACAGCTAATTCAGCTTGTAAGTCATTCGTACAAGTGCTTTTCCTTGAGACAGCCATCCTACTTCTGTGTACTTAAGAAATGCTTTATGCATACTTCCTATTTGGTATCTCAGAAATTTAAAAGTACATGCATTCAAGGGTCAAAAATTAACAAATTTTCCTCCCTAATCAAAGGCATTCTTAAGTGAAACTGGCTTTTTTTTTTTTTTTTAACTAGCACATGATGGTGAAAGATCCAATGTCCAGTAGTACAGTTTGGTGTCACTGCCTCGATTTATGTTAAGCAGCCTCGGTTTCACTCACTGTTGCTTTTGTACCATCAGTGCAAGTGACCCCAAAGTAGGAAAGGGAAATAGTGTCTTAGGAGGACTCCCCAGGGTTTGCAGACCACACTTTGAGAGCTATTATAGCATGATGGTCGGGGCAGCGATGGGGATGGTGTTTTATTACAAACAAAGTAGGTACTCTGGTCCTTTTGGGCTGAGACATGCAAGAGGGATGGAAATTTTGTGTGAGAATCAAAGGAGGATGATAGATTAAGCAAAGGGAACAGCACGTGCAAAGGCACGGCAGGCGTGTGGCACACAGAACCTCGGAGAACTCAGTGTTCACACTGCAGGCAACTCACAGCTCTTACACCTTTAGAGTTCATAATCCAAGAATAAAAACCCACCTATTAGCATTTAACATACGTCTGGTGTGGTTCTAAGCATTCACTTAATCTTGGAAACAACCCTATGGCATTGATGCTATTATTATTATTTACTTTTACAGAAGAGGAAATGAAGACGTTAAATAACTCACAGTAGATTCCACAGCTAGTAAATGACACAGCCAGAATGGAGCACAGATGGCCTGACTCCAGGGTCGGCTATGACAGACCACTTCTCATGGGGAAGACAGATACTATCTTCCAGTCTGGGAAATCCCAATTGACAGACCCAGGCCACATGTCCATCCCTGGGACCAATGCTGTGAGGGACATACACCCACCTCCTCCGGGGATGTCTCCAATCATGAAGGACACAACACAACGGACACTAGACAGCACTGAGAAGGAATGATCTACAACGTGTCTTCCTAACAGAATGCTGGACAAAGGCAGACCCCAAAGAATACATCCTGTGTGATTCCAGTTATATAAAGTTCAAAAGCGAGCCAAATAATTCTGTGGTGTTATAAACCAGGATTGGGCTCACCCTCTGGGGGTGGTTAGTGACTAGCCTGAGGCGGGAGAGGGGGGCGTGGCATGTGGAGAGGATGGTAACGCTGTTTCTTGATTGGTTCCATCCACTTCATAACAATTCATTAAGCCACACACTTGTGCACCTTTCAGTGAGTTTATTTTTCACTTTTATGAACTGTTAAATTTCTATTAAGTCTTTAGTGTACAGAAAATTAGAACTGGGTGGAAAAAAAAGATCCACAAAGAAATTTATTTAGCCAGGGTGGCGAATGGACTTCTTAGGATGAATAAAGGATTTATGCCCCAAATCCTAAAGGGTCCCTGGAATAATAGTGAAAACCTAAGGATGAAGGGGCATCGTGTTTCAAATGGTTTTAACGAACGTTTGTTCACGTTTCACTCATTAGCATTATAAAGCCAAAGCAAGGGTCCAGGACACAGAAGCGCCCTGTGCAGGTGCCAGCTTTTTCCAATTAGGCCACAACTGCAAGGGCTCACGGGCTCCACTCCTTCACTACCAGCTTGGGGGTGGGTGGGCCTTGGCTGGCTGGCCGGGCAGAGGTGTGGAACGCCCTAGCTCCCTGTAGCTGTCACTTTCCTGTGAGCTTCACTGCGTTTTCTAAGTGGTAGATGGGCTCTCAACCCAGGCTCCCTCCTTGAGTAGATGTATCTCACACTTCCTTCAATGTTATTTGAAATTTCAAAATTAATTAAATATTATGACAAAAAACAAAGCAAAGTCACAGGACAAAGTGCTGCTTTGTATTCAAGCTGCCTGTGCAGCCTCCACAAAGCCCCAGAGTGTGCACTCCACCCTCCTCACCACTCCCCTCACCCCCTTGAGAAGCCTCGCTTTATAAATTACAAGCCTTTTCATTTCCTCCAAGGTTTTTGACGAGAGGTTTGGGGATGCGGCCACCAGGTGGACGCCATGCGTTTACGAGCTCACGGTCTGGCTTCCCAGAGGGATGAGGGACTAAAGAAGCAGATGAACCTACTTTGTTTCTAATAAAACCACAACTCCTTACTTATTGAATAAGCAGCACTTCACGGTAATAGCTAATATTTATTGGATGCTTCCCATGTACACACAGTGTGAAAGAGCTCCCTGTGCATCTCATCACTCCATTCTTCCCACAACCCCAGGAGGCAGGGGAGCATCACCATCTCTGATTTATGGCCGGGAAAACCCAGGCTCACGAGGACTACATGACCTGCCCAAGGTCTAACAACAAGGAAGACAAGGATTTGGAACGTAGATCCCAGTCAAGCTGGCCCCAATGTGAATGCCTGACGGGCAGGCCATGTATGTATGGCAAACCGGAATTTGAACCCTTTTTGTTCAACTCCAGAAGTTCCATGTGTGCACCTCTAATTATTAGAGTAACTGATGATTACTTGGGCCCAAGTGCTGATCAGTGGGTGAACATGACACCTAAGGACCCCCCCAACCAGAAGGAACTGACTTCAAGAGAGGGGGAGACCAGCTAGGTGACCCCTGATCCCAGTTCTATCCCAGGACCTCGATTGTCTGGGGATGAACTGTGTTGGGGATCCTTATGGTGGGGCCTCTGAAGTGGGGCCTCTGTCTGGGCTTGGATATTAAGGACCCAGATGAGTGAAAATCACATGGCTGCAGCACCATTGGGCCCAGGCCTGGGGGGGAACCATCTACTACCCCCCATCACCACCCCTGAGAAGCGGCTGTTGTGCAGCAGGGGCTCACAGGCACACTATGCAAAGCCACAGGCTTCTGCAAAAATCCCATATGACAGCAAGGCTGATCCCCCAGCTCCCAGCCTCCAGGATGGTGCTCTGGCCAGTCAGCACTGGGCCTGGGCTGTGCACAGGGACCACAAGCCCCACGGTCCATAGCAGTGCCCAGCCCTTCTGCAGGCTCACTGGGTCCGGCTGGAGCTCTGACTTCGGAGATGAGAGCAGAAGGCTGTCCCAGGAGAGGAAAGAAGGATGTACTTACACGGCCCAAGTTAGTGAATGGTGGCTCAGAATACTACTAACTTGATTATTAAGAGAAATATGACCTTCTCTGTGGCCTAAGATAATGAAGGGGGATAAACAGTGACCCCATATTTATAAGTGGATCACTCAAAATGCATTAATGGACACACGAACGCCCTCACCCAGCTCCAGGAGAAGAAGCTTGAAGCCAGCTCTTCTGATTCACACAGAGGCCAGGGGTCTCTGCCGCTCGAGGGTTGTCACGAAGCTGCAGCTGGTCTCCCCATAAATGAAGAGCCTCACACTGTAACAGGGACCAAGGCGGCAGCATCCCTCAGTGCCATGGGGCCCACCCTAAACGTGGCAGAGCCTGCTCCCCTGCTGGGGCACTGGCCCACCCCAGCCCCTCCCAAGCTGCAACCTGACTTCAGAACACTGGGTCAGGATGCAGTCAAGGATCTGTCATCTCTGGACAGTCCTCTTCCTTCCTTCTAGTCCTTTGGATCTCAGAGAAGGGAGCCTTCTGGAACAAAGGAGGGATCCCCTCCCTGAACCCAGGGCAGCCACGTGCGTTGTCTCAAAGGGTCGCTCACAGCCAAGTGGAGTCTCCTTTGTGACCTCTCCACTCAGAACACCAGTTCACACACGCTCCTGAGAAGAGGGCTAGTTTTGCATGGGTCAAGTTAGAACCAAAAGGCAAACACAATTTTGCCACGTGCCAGCTTCCTGACACACTGAAACTGAGATTTTAAAGAAATGAACACACTAAGAAACAACTGAGTCACTTTCTCAGATTTTCAGCCATTATAAATCATGGCCTAAAACTAACAAGTGTGTCTTTCTAGCTCCTTGCTACTCAGAGTGGTCCCTGGGCCAACAGCATGGGCTTCAGGTGGGCACCTGTTGGAAATGCAGGATCTCAGGCCCCACCCAGACCTACACATTCAGTATCCACCTTTTTACAAGATCCCAAGTGGTTTGTGTACACATTAAATCCTGAGAAGTGCTGCTCTGACTCGCCCAGAGGCCTTTTTTCTCCTGGTCAGAGTATTTTGCCAGACTGCGGCCACGCACACTGTCAGATGTCAGAACGCATCCTGCCACCCCACATGGCCGCAGATCTCCACAGATAATCCTTTGCCTCTTGCATGGGAGGCTGACCATTTCCTGCACACCATGAAGGTGCGCCCACTTTCCTAGCTCCCTGTGTTCCTCTCGTTCCCTCCCCCGCCCGCCTGAACGTTCAGCTTCACCCCACCCTCACTGCCTACTACATGGTGTCCAGTCTCCCTGGCCTGAGCTTTACGGGTGGGTTTATCATGCCCTCTTCCTCTCACTACACTCCCCCCACGCCCTGAACTCCTCCCCCTTCTTTGCACATTGCTGCTGCCTGCCTTCAATACCCTCCACCGCACCTCTGCTAATCCAAAACCTCCATGTCCCTCACACTGGCTAAAACACTTCTGGGTGGCCTTTCCAGCACAACACAATCTTCTCTGAGCCACCCAGTGAGTTTCTTCTCACCCCTGTCCCTTTCCACCTTCTATTTAGAGTTACTGACATACACGCCTCCCATCCCGCGACACGTGAACAATTTAAAGCAGGGATCCTGCCTTATTCATCATTGCTTCTAACGAAGATGTCAACACACAGCTGAAGTGATCAGACAGTCAAACCTCAAATGTGGAACACATAATTCAACCCCCCTTTGTTTTCCCAATCTGTATACTTATAAGGAATCTCAACTATTATGACCATATTTAAGATACCGTTAACAAATTGTCTTTATGGGAAATATCAAAATTTCTTTAAATGGGGCTATCTTGGAAAATCTAGATTATCCGATTCCTGATTAGACATTCAATAAATGGTTGTTGAAAAATGAATGAATGAGAACAGATTATTTTCCCTCAGTAAAGTGATGTGTTCATCCTTAGGTCTCCAGTCTGGGTAAGCTACACAGTGAATTTTGAGATGAGACAAGCATATAGTTTAACTAATGGCCTGATGAAAGCAGGAATTAAGAGAAGTTTCTCCCTCAAGGACCCATGTGACATCACTGTGAAGTAACGAGGCTGATCCCTGCGGGGCTGGTGGAATTACCTTGTCGCTGTGTGGTCACACACATTCCCATCAGACCTCAGGATTGAATGCGCTGACTACAGACTCCTTTTCCCAGACTGAATAAAGCGCTGCCAACATCTAAGCTGCCGCTGAAAACTAGGGCAATTTACAGGCAGTGGAGTGAGTTCCTATGGATGAAGGAGGAAGATTCAGCTGCTGGGGGAGTGGGGATGGAGCAGATGCCGGGAATGCAACCACAGAGCTCTCTATTTCTGGCTACATTTGCCTTTGCAACTTAAAAGTGATAATATTTTACCATGACCCTGTAGAAGAAACTTTTGTGTTGGGGTTCCATGGCATAGAGTTACCTATATAAGGGGAAAGGAGGCTTCTAGACTGGCCTAAAGCAGAAATAGCTGGGGTTCAGGTCTCTTCCCTTGGAACTAAGCTGAGGCTGGTTCCTGACCTGGAGAAATGGCTGAGATGGATCACTGTCCGTGTCTTGTAAATATTTCAGAGCATGGGGCTGCCTGATCAGCTTGAACACTCCTGTGGAAAACTTAGAAAACCACAATTGGCCCACAAGTGTTAGCAGAAAAAATATCAGATTTCAAAGTCACTAAAATCTTAATAAAATAATGAAGTGGAAAGTATTGGATCTATCCATTTTTTTTCCCTCAAAAGACGATTCTTAAGATGCTAACTTCTCTTTTTAAACAAAGTCATAAAGCTTTAGCCTTATCTTAGGAGAAGATCTCCTGGAAAGAGGCAATAAACAAAACGCCTTCAATATTTTGTCATTGGAAATTCAGCTAGAAAAGCAAAACTCAAGCAGTTTTAGTGTTTGGTCACTGAATAGACTCTGGTTTTGATTATAAACACCAGAGTTTCTAGATACCAAATGTATCCAGAGCTGGGGCTGAGCACCTTCGCAGAGTTTGCTTTCAGAAGCAGAGAGGAGTGAACTTGGGTGCATATCCTACCTGTAACCAGCTACCAGCAAATAGAGGTTCTGCTTAATTAGTGAGTAATTGTTTCCATTAAAACCTTAATGGCATTCAAATCAGCTAAATTAACAGCTAGAGAAACAGCCACAACTAAATTACATTCCACTGTTTCCAATTAAGTTGGAAGGCTTGGGTGCGGTAACCACTAACATTATAAATGAGGAGTCTTTGCCAAAAATGAACTCCTTCAGTTTTTCTCGGACCATTAACAGCCTGGGCTAATAGAATTAGCTCACTGAATGTGTGCAGGAGAACGGAGTTAAGCAAGCCATTTAAAAGCATTAATTTATTCATGGAAGCATTTCACGCCAAAGGCTGTGCTAGGTAGGACTTGAAATGTGAGGCTCAGATGGGAAACCACCACGTAAGAGGAAAGCAACGTCTCTTGTTTACAGTTTCCATTCCCAATACACTTAAGGAATCAGTGGCCTTCTGAAATCAGAGAAAAACTATCAGACTGGCTAATCACATTGAACCCTCTGGCTCCTCTGCCGTTGCTGGTAGCTTGGGGTTACTGAGGTCAAAATAACTATGATGTCAATATTTATACAGCAGTTTTCAAAGATTCGTATATCCTCCAGTCTCTAAGAGAAGCATGATATTTAGGGAAAAGTTTAGAATCTTTGTAGTAATTGTAGCTTGGACATCCATTAGGAGGCTGCCAGCAGACTTAACTGCAAACCTAATTCGTGATTTTAGGGGCTCTGTGAAGTCTCTGATGCTCCCAAACCCATTACCTTCCTGCTGGTATGTGTCCAAAACCGTACTATTATAGATTCATGGCTTTGCACTGAGATTCCTATTTAAGATCCTCTGCTGGAGAGACACTTGGCTATCACTATCTGCAAAGGACTTAAGCACACCTGGTACTGTGGAAATTTAAAGAGTGAGGTAAGTTTTGGGCTCTGATCTTGGCATCCAGCTTATCCACCCATCCTTCCGTAAAGTTCCTTTCTTTCTACTTTGAGTCTCAAGGCTTTGAAATATCTCCTTTTATCACATTAAAGATCACATCTCTCAAGTCCTTGGTTTGTACTAAGGTGTAAATGACTGAAACCAATTTAGTGTGTAACTTCTTCAAGGGACTTTTGCATTTACTGAGATTCAAAGCCTGAACATAGAAAAAGCTCCAGCAAAAGGAGTTTCTGGAAGCAGCCAGCTACATGCTGAAAATCGTCTGCTCTTTTGTTCTACACGCAGATTTTGCAAATGGTATATTTTGCAAGGTATATTATTATTACTAATTCAATCTCTTTATTTGTTATAGGTCTATTCAGATTTTCTCTTTCTATTTGAATCAGTTTGATAAATTCCTGCCTAGGAATTTATTCATCTATTTAATTATTGTTATACAGTTGTTCATAGTATTTCTTTATAAGTGTTTTTATTTATATAAGGTTGATAGTAACAACCCCTCTTTAATTCCTGATTTTATTAATTTTGCTTTTCTCTTTTTTCTTTGGTCAGTCTAGCTAAAAGTTTGTCCATTTTGTTGATCTTTGCAAAGAGCCAGCTTTGGGGTTTGTTGATTTTCTTTATTATTTTCTATTTCATTAATTCCCACTCTAGTCCTTATCATTTTCTTCCCTCTGTTTGCTTTAGATGTTGGCTGCGTTGGGTCTTCGTTGCTGCACACAGCCTTTCTCTAGTTGTGGCGAGTGGGGGCTACTATTCACTGCGGTGCACGGGCTTCTCATTGCGGTGGCTCTTGCTGCGGAGCACAGACTCTAGGCGCGCGGACTTCAGTAGTTGTGGCACGCGGGCTCAGTAGTTGTGGCTCATGGGCTTAGTGGCTCCGCGGCATGTGGGATCTTCCTGGACCAGGGCTCAAACCCGTGTCTCCTGCATTGGCAGAAGGATTCTTAACCACTGCGCACCAGGGAAGTCCCTCTTTTTTTTAATATAGGCATTTATAGCTATAATTTTCCCTATAGGCACTACCACTACATCTCTTAGCTGCATCTCTTAGGTTTTGCTATGTTGTGTTTTCATTTTCATTCATCTCAAAGTATTCTCTAATTTCCCTTGTGATTTCTTTTTGACCCACTGGTTATTTAGGGGTGTGTTGTTTAATTTTCATACATTTGTGAATTTCCCAAGTTTCTTTCTGTTACTGATTTCTAAATTCATTCCATTGTTGTATGATTTCAGTCCATTTGAACCTATTGTTTTATGGTCTAGCATGTGCTCTATTCTGGAGAATATTCCATGTGCACTTGAAAAGAATGCATTATTTTTTAGGTGGAGTATTCTAGAGATGTATGTGAAATCTAATAAGTTTATAATGTAGTTCAGGTTTTCTATTTCCACAGTGGTTTTCTGTCTAATTGTTCTGACCCATGGTTTGATTTAATCAATAGAAGCTGTGATGGTTAGTTTTATAAAACAATTTGACTAGACCTCAGTGTGCCCAGATAATTGGAAAAATGTCATGATGAATGGATAAAGAATATGTGGTACATATATACAATGGAATATTACTCAACCATTAAAAAGAATGCAATAATGCCATTTGCAGCAACATGGAGCTGGAGACTATCACACTAAGTGAAGTAAGTCAGAGAAAGACAAATACAATATCACTTACATGTGGAATCTAACAAAAAAATGATACAAATGTACTTATTTACAAAACAGAAACAGACTCACAGACATAGAAAACAAACTTATGGTTACCAAAGGGGAAGTGGGGGAGGGGGAGGATAAATTGGGCGTTTTGGATTGTCATATACACACCACTATATTTAAAATAGATAACCTACTGTATAGCACAGGAAACTCTGCTCAATATTCTGTAATAACCTAACTGGGAAAAGAATTTGAAAAAGAATAGATATATGTGTATGTATAACCGAATCACTTTGCTGTGCACCTGAAACTAACACAACATTGCAAATCAACTATAGTCCAATAAAAAATAAAAAAAACCCCGTTATTCTGGGTGTGTGAGGGTGTTTCATAATGAGATTAACATTTGAATTAGTAGACTGAGTAAAGCAAATTGCCCTCCCGAATGTGGGTGAGACTCATCCACTTAATAGAAGACCTGAATGGAACAAAAAGGCTGAACAGGGACTTCCCTGGTAGCGCAGTGGTTAAGAATCCGTCTGCCAATGCAGGGGACATGGGTTCAAGCCCTGGTCCAGGAAGATCCCACATGCCACGGAGCAACTAAGCCCGTGCACCACAACTACTGAGCCTGCGCTCTAGAGCCCGCGAGCCACAACTACTGAGCCCATGTGCCACAACTACTGAAGCCCGCGCACCTAGAAGCCCGTACTCCACAACAAAAAAAGCCACCACAATGAGAAGCCCATGCACCGCAATGAAGAGTAGCCCCCGCTCACTGCAACTAGAGAAAGCCTGCGCACAGCAATGAAGAGCCAACACAGCCAAAAGTAAATAAATTAATAAAATAATAAAAGGCTGAACAAAAAGAGAGAATTCCTTCTGCCTGTTTGAGCTGCAACATTGGTCTTTTCCTGTCTTTGGACTCAAACTGAAACACTGGCTCTTTTGGGGTCTTGATCTTGCCAACTTTTGGACTGGAACACAGATGACCAGCTCTCCTGGTTCTCAGTCTTTTGGACTCAGACTAGAACTACATCATCGGCTCTCCTGGGTTGCCAGCTTGTCGACTACAGATCTTGGGACTTCTTGGGCTCCATAATCACATAAACCAATTCCTTCTAATAAGTCTCTATATTTAAATATATATATACCCTATTGGTTCAGTTTCTCTGGAGAACCCTGACTAATACAGAAGTGACATTCTCAACCAAAGGTTGAGACAGCCTGGCAGTTTTCCCTCTTGCACTTTTAGGAGTCCTGAGATACCATATAAAAAATCCGGCTAGTTTGCTGGAGAGACCACAAGGGAAGAAGAGGCCCTGACATCAAACAGAGAGTGAGAGAGGCCCAGATATGATGGTGGACCAGTTGAGCCTCCAGATGACTCTGGCTATAGACAGCATCTAATAGAAACCACATGAGACATTCCAAGTGAAACTAGCAGAAACTGCCTAGCTGAGTCCAGTCAACACACAGAATCATGAGAGATAATGAAAGTTATACAAAAAGAGTCAACCAAGAAAAAAAAAAAAACCCATCACAAATGACCGTTATAATTGTTGTAGCCACATTTACCGAGCTTTTTGCTCTTTACTGCTTGTATCTCAGACTTTCCATTTAGAATAATTTTCCTTTTCTGTTGGTGGCAAACTACTCTTTTTACCTAAAAATATCTTTATTTTACCATCATTCTTGAAGAATATTTTCACTGGGTACAGAATTCTAGGATGGCAGTTGTTTCTTTCAATACATTATAGGTATCATTTCACTGTTTTCCGGCTTCCATTGTTTCCATTGAGTCAAGCGTCACTTATTAATAAGTAATCCGTTTTTCTCTAGCTTCTTTTAAAACTTCCCATTTGTTTTTTATTTTCTTTAGTTCTGTTGATGTGTTTCATGTGAATTGATTGTTGTTATTGCCTTCTCTTGCTTCATTTGTTTATTCATCTTATTACTTACACTTTTTGTTTTTTTTATTTTTGCGGTACGCGGGCCTCTCACTGTTGTGGCCTCTCCCGTTGCGGAGCACAGGCTCCGGATGCACAGGCTCAGCGGCCATGGCTCACGGGCCCAGCCGCTCCGTGGCATGTGGGATCTTCCCGGACTGGGGCACGAACCCACGTCCCCTGCATCGGCAGGCGGACTCTCAACCACTGCACCACCAGGGAAGCCCCACTTACATTATTTATTATTAATATTTATGTATCTTACTTAGGATTTATTTGCCTTCTTGACTCTCCTACTCTTTTTAGGACCTATTCTCTGTTAAACCTTCTTGCTTTAGCCTGTGTAGTAATGAACACAGTGTGTTATTGGCAGAGAAATAAAATAGACCAATGGAACAGAATGGAAAGCCAGAAGTAAACTCGTAATTTTATGAACAGTTGAGATATAATTGAAGTGATAGAGCAGAACAGTGGGGAAAGGATGGATTTTACAATAAATAATACCAGGGAAACTGGATATCCATATAGGAAAAAAATAAATTTGGAGACTCACATCACACACAATTCCAGATAGTCCTAAGGAAACTTTTAGAAGATAATAAAGGAGAATATCTTCTCATTGTGTTAAATTAGGAAGCATAAAATTTGTTTCATTTGAGGTGATGCTAACTTTTTATTCACTTGGATAATATCTGGTGTCTAGCAGATCACTTAATTATAAAGATATCTTAATTTTTTTAAAAAGATTTTTAAAACTATGGCTAAACAATTGTGTGTCCCATGTATATAATTTTTAAAAATACAAATAGAGGGGCCATTTTTTATTTTCCTGCCCAGCACCTATTCCCCTTCCTGGTAACGGATGCCTGAATGCTTTTAGAGAACCTCCCGCCTCAGACCCTGTATTTCGGTGGAGCTGACTCTACCCTCACTTCCTGGGGTGGGCATCGTTTCCTTCTGGCCCACAGTTATAAATTCAGAGGTGGGAATGTGACCCAAGTCAAGTTAATCAGATATGTATTTTTTAATTTTAACAAACTCTTATGTAGTGTTTACAATATGCTTGGCCCTGTTCTAAACACCTTACAAATATTAACACATTTCGCATGTGTAATC
Source organism: Neophocaena asiaeorientalis asiaeorientalis (assembly GCF_003031525.2). Classification (NCBI taxonomy): domain Eukaryota; kingdom Metazoa; phylum Chordata; class Mammalia; order Artiodactyla; family Phocoenidae; genus Neophocaena; species Neophocaena asiaeorientalis. The sequence continues at coordinate 959,041 of NW_020172444.1, read as the reverse complement.
CTGTGGAAAAGCATAGGCTACCATCAACCACTGTACTGATAAGGGAGCTATGGTACAGAGAGGATAAGTAATTCAGCCCTGGTCATACAGCTGGTAAGGGACAGAGCTGGGATGTGAACCTGGGCAATCTGGGGGGAGAGTCCATGCTCTTAACCACTATCCAACATGCCTGTTTTATTTGAGCACTTAGAAAGGAGGCATCCTCTCTTCCACTGGACATGAGCTGCGGGGTTGAAACTTTGGTGTAGACAATGCAGGTAACGGCAGCCATCTTACCACCAGGCGGTTAAAGACTACCTGAGAATGGGGTCAACACAGAGAGAAACTAGGTCCTGATGACCTCACCAAGTCCCTGGTTGCAGTGTGCATGAACATCTACCCCTGGACTTCGTAGTTCCATGATCTTCCCCAGCAACCATATGGATGCACATAGATACTTTTCCTCTCCATAAACAATCTTAGTGGGGTTTTCTATAACTTGCAACCAAAAGTCTTGCTCCTAATAGAACTAGTAAAGGACTTGAGTTATTTTGAAATTATTCTGATTGAATAAACTGTATTCTATCTAATTGTGGCTTAACTCCAGGACTGAACCACGTAAGTCATGGCTTTAAAAGCATTAAAATAACGTTACAAGCACCTGCTCAAGACATACATTGGCTTTAATCCCAATGGAAAAAGTCCTACGAGGTAAATGCCTGTCTTAGACATTGAGATGGACATTCGCATGTAGGAAGCTTCTTTGGGGAGTGCTCTCTGAAGCAACACCTGTTAGGGAGTGAGGAGACAGGACGAGGCAGAGGGAGAGGCTGAACACTGAGGAAGTCACAAAAAAAGGCCACAGCAGATCCCATGGGAATTACAGAGCTGGGACACATTCAAGATTGCCTTGAGCTGAGGTAAGAGTGCTGGGCCTTTGAACCCCTGAATCAGCTCAGGCCACTCTGGGAGAGATATAACTTTGGTCCCTTGGCCATGGCAACACCTGGAAGGGACCTGGCAGTGAGGGATCAGCCCCTGATACCCTTAGTAGTTGGGGGAATGAATGCCTTAGTCGGGAAGGGTGATCTGAATGGTGCACTACATCCTCCGTTACAGCTCTGACTCCATCAGTCCTTAGTCATTACTGTCCTTATTTTACAACCTGGATTCAAGTCCTAGTCTTTCTGGCTCCAAAGTCCTGTCATGTCCACTGCACATCCCTGTTACCACCACTGTCAGGCTGGTGATGCATTCTGGGAAAGCTAAGACCCTGCTTCTGTGTCCAGCTTCAAGGGCAAACATGCTTCCATCACACTCACAGGTGGAGTTCATCACTGGAAGATATATTCTACCAAGTAAAAAGATGTAATTACTGACAAATACTACTACCTCTCACCATTTCCCAGGTAGCCTATTAAGAAAAGGTTCATGTTGGGTAGAAATTTACAGACAAAACGATGAGGGCAAAACACTTCATGGGAATCTTTCTAGCCATACCAAGCACAAATAAACAGAAAATGTTTGTACACTTTGCCAACTAGCTCAGACAGAATTTAAGGAGGAAAAGTTATTAGTTAAGGTTGAAAGGAAATTGGCAAGAAACGTGTATGACCTGAGGCATCTTGGCTCAAGAGCAGCACTGAATGTCCTTAATGATTAGCATGCTTACGCTACAGAATGACTGTTTCCCCCACTCTTCCCAGCCCTACCCAGACATTTTTTCCTACTTCTCTCTCTTTTCTCCGCCCCTGCTCACACATCCTTAGAATTTGGCATCTTGATAGGTACCATGCTGGATATCTATGGTGTGTCTGCTCAGTCCTTCTTCCTGAGATCTGCTCCTCCCTTCACTCCAACCAGGGAGAGGTGGGCTGCCTGCCTTCAGAGGTGTGCACCTGACCTTGCCCTTCTCTAGAGTATTTTGGCCTGGGACCAAAGAAAGAGAGGCAGCTCTCTTTTAACAGTGAAGAGTGAGACGCAAAGCCAGGCCTCTCGGTGACTGTTTTCTTCTGTGAGAAAGGAAGAGGTGAAATAGAGTGTTGGTGGCACGCCATTCCCTGGTTCCAGGGGCCCCCAGACCAACCACAAACTTGCCCCATTGGAGATTGGTTATATGAGCCCTACGTCTGCCCCTTTGTCCAAGCTAGCCAGAGTTGGGTTTCCGTCCTCACAGTCCTAATACATCATAGACTCATAAAAATAGGTAGACCTTTGAGAGGATATCCAACACAGCCCTCTCCCTCCAGGCAAAAGTATCCTTAAAATAACAAAGGTGGCTACCATACTTAAGACTCTCCATGGAAAGAAACTCCACTTTTTCTTTCATATCCTTTAAATTACGTATTTCCTTATTTGTCTCTTATCTACATGTCTTTCAATCTTCCTCTCTAGAATGGATCCCTGATTCTCTATCAATCACCTGAGGTCACCAGGTAGGCTCAGGAAGAACCACTGAAACCTGACAGGCCCTCGTTTGCATGGATCATGGAGGGTGAATCTGTTCCTCGGTTTCCGTCCACACAACTCTCACGGTCTTCCCTTAGAAGATGCTCTTATTCAGTGCCTACGCTGCCCAAGATAGAACCTCATGGGAGCCAGGCAATAAAATCATTTAATTAGCTGACAATAGAAAACAGGCACTGTTTGTATCATCAACCTTCTTTTACTTAAACACAGCAATTTCATTGTCCTGTGGCTTTCTTCCCAATATGTTTAAACATTCTGCATAAGACCTAATTCCATCCCTTCTTTTCATGTTGATTTTTTTTCCACCTTCTTGGAATCTCTTTAGATACTTTAATCTTTCTCAGAATGTAGAGTCCAAACCCCAAAATGATGCGTGGTGAAGCCTTGAGCAGTGGCAAGGGGAGCAGGGAGTTATTTTTCAACTGCTGTATGAAGTTATTATGCCAGGCCATTAATATATCCGAGGATCAAGTTTGAATTTAAAATAACATGGTGACCTTTCCCTCTACTCCCCTAGGACTTTCAGAGTCAAAACATGTGCCCTGCAATCCCTGACAATCTCTCAGGAGATGAGTCCCAACTTGTTCATAAAATGGACATCACAGCCATGAGTTCATATCCAGTACAGCACTCATGTCTCTCATGCTATGACAAGTGATTGGTCTAGTATATTCCTCTAGAGGCCCACTAAAAGCCCAGGGCTCCTCAGGGCTTTTGATTTTTAAGGAGATGTTCTGGGAGCTTCTGACAGGTTCCTCATTCTTTGGGGACTAGCCAGAGTTGGAACAGACCTGTTTAAGCAGCTGTGATCCCAGGAACGTTAGTTCATAATTTCCATCCGGTTGAGCATTTTTGATACATCTTTGAGTATTCTTTCTGTGCCAAGACCAGGCCCTTCCCTGCTTCAGGAAAGGAAGGTTTGGGCACATGAAAGAGATGTAGGTGTCCACAATCCTTCCGTCAGTTGCACCCTTACTGGTTTCCTCCACCCATAGGGGTGAGGGGGCTCACAGCTGTCAAGAAGCTAAAGACGGTTCAGCCAGGAAGGCTGGGAGTAGACTTTGGCTTAGGCAGCAATGTGATTAGGTCCTATAACTATAGGACCTAATTCTGGTAAAAGTAGTCAGCAGAGAATCAGGGGTGGTTTGTTTGTTTGGTCCAACAAGCTACTAGCAGGTTAAAAATGACTGAGGCATGTGTGTATTTGACCGCCATTAACAAACCTACAACAACAAACCCCTTTAGGGACATAGGAAAAGAACAGCGTGATCAGTGCCAGTCTCAAACTCCCAAACATTTCTAGTCCAGAACGGAGAGGAGAAATGAAATCTATTTTAGGGGCTTTGTCAATGACCTTTTAAAAAAGTAATACGTTTGATTTCCCACTTCAATTATTTATCTAAAGAGACCCTAGGTAGGTGTGGTAGCACAGTAGCCCAGAAGACTGTGTGGCATGCTGGGCTCTGGGAATTGAGAACTCCCTCTTCTTCCTCACTCTGACCTCTGCTACTGCTGCCGCCAAGGTCTAGGAACCTTCATCATTTATTACGTGAGTTCTCTATAATTGGAAACACTTTGGAGGAAACTTTTCCACACTTAGAAAGTCATTAACCCTGAGTCTCTAATATGTACGTTCTTCCATGCCCTTACTTTATGCACTGAAAGCCTTATTCTCCAGAGTGTTCATTCTGGCTGTAGTGGAACTAGGGAGACACAGGGACAGTCCCCCTTCCCCAGGGTTCTGGTCCCTGGGGTGGGGACGGTGCTGAAATGCAGACCTAAGAGAGTTTCTTAAGTTCTGCTGCAAGTGGCACACTCTGCCCCTCTTGGAGGGCAGGATGGAGATGAGGGATGGGCTGCTTTTTCAAGGGTCTCCAGAGGCAGACCAGCCAGGCGCCAGACCCACTCCACCATGCACGAGCCGTGTGATCCCCAGCAAGTAGGTTAGCGCTCTGTGCCTCCAGCTCTTCACCTGTCAAATGCGGGAAACAGCGCTGGCGTGTATGGGCTGTCCAGAGGACTAAATGCGTTAGCACGCATGAAATGTCTACTGCTTGCTCCCTGTGAGTGCCCAGCTCAGTGGAGTCATCGATTACATTTTTTGTTAGAGATACGGAAACATGTTAGAGAAGTCAGGGACTTGGTCAAGGCTCCACAAGGATTAGGTGACAAAACCGAGCATGAAACTTCAAACTCTTCTGAGTCTGGGTCCTTTATGACATAATATACATGTATGTGTGGGAGAGAGAGATGAGATCTCCCCCACTGAACTCTCTACTTGAACATATTTACAGTAGAATAAATAGTTCAGCACCTGGATGTGCCCTGGACCTCGTCTTGGTCAGCGGGTAGAGTCACGGGGAGCTGCCAGGCCTGGCTTCATCCAGAGCTGTGCTGCTCAAGCTGGAACTGCACAGGAATGCCCTGGGCTCTTGTTAACATGCAGATTTTGATTCAGGTGGGTGGAGTGGGGTCAGCAACTCTGCATTTCTAACAAGTTTCCTTTTTTTTGTTTTTGTTTTTTTGGCCGCACCGTGCAGCATGTGGGATCTTAGTGCCCCAACCAGGGATTGAACCCGTGCCCCCTGAAGTGGAAGCGGAGAGTCTTAACCACTGGACCGCCAGGGAAGTTTCCAAGTAGGGCCGGTGCTGCTTCTCTGGGAACCACACTGCAGCAATGTTTTTGAAAATGTTGGCCAGCAAATCTGCTTTATCCTGCACCTTCCTGCTACTGTCTCTTTGGTTACACAAGCTGCCTCCAGTCTCCCCTCACATCCTGAGTCTGAAACTCTGGGTCCGTCTACATTGCTCCCCAAAGCACCAGAGCTCCTGAGGCCAATTCCCCCACTGCAGTACGGCTGGGTCCACCCGGGAGGGCTGAGTCCCAGAGTTCCCGTCAACAGCCCCAACCTGGGGGCACTCTGCGCAGACACCGTGGGGACTGCTGCGGATCCACGTGGTCTGAGACACCTCTGGGGCACCCTCGTGTTTACGGATTCCAAAGAAAACGAATTTTCACTGTGGGGCTGAGCACTGGGGGTGGCAGGGAGCGCGGGGGCTGTGGAAGGTGCCTGGTGAAGGGGTCAGCTGCCTCTCCCCAACAGGCCCCGGGGGCGCTGGACCCGTCCATTCGAGAACGTCTGCAGCCCTCATGTCCCCTCTCCCACCCACAGCAATACAAATCACGAGCCTCCCAAGTTTTCCGTCCGGTGCCACCTGGAAGCCCATCCCTCAGACAGGACACCCTTCAGGACATAAAGAGGAAGTGACATCTGACACCCTCTGTGGGAATTCCAGGTCGTGGTCAGAGAGTGTGAGAGACACACTGAGAAGTATGAGTGTTGTCATCTGGAGTGTTTGCTCACGGGAGTGGAACAATCCCAGGCGCCCAAACACCAGACAGAATGGAAAATTCTATCTTAAAAAGGTCTTTCACTGTGATTTTTCCATGACGTGACCAGCTTTTCACTCAGTTGTTTTTCCCGGCAGATACCAGGTAGGTTTCGACAAAACCGGAAGTGTGGGGAGTGACACCCTAGGAATTAGGACTTTCTCTTTCCTCCCCTCTTCAGGACACACTCTTATTTCCACAGCAGGCAGTATTAGCGGCGAGTTTGCCACTATTTTCACCACTTTAGAACTAGCTCCTTCTCTGCTGGGGATTTTCCATGGTGATATAAATCTCTAGGCCTCATACTAGCAAAGTATATTAATTGCTACCTCAGTTAGAACAAGTGAACTCTGGAAATTCCCACGGCCTTGGCCAAGACCTTAATGGGGTGGGTTTTTTTATGTTCTGGATTCTCTTCTTTCCATGCCAGCCAAAAGCAGGCTTCCCTGGCACAGCACAACACCCCTTCAAAATATAAACCCTCTGGATTGGAGGCCTCTGTTAAGCCTGCCTATTTAGGCCCTGAACCTAGCAGGAGAAGATGCAATGCATAAAAATAAACAGAGCAGGAATGTCATTTATTAAGTGACACCTGCCAGTGTTGGGGAAACTTCCGGTTATCAGATATCTGAGAATGAGGTCAGGTCTGGTCTCTCCAGCTCTTGTGATCAGGACACTGACTCAGAACCAGAAATCTGACCGCTGGGCAGTGCCTGCCAGAGTAGGAAAAGTACAGCCAGGAATCAAACTTGGACTCCATGTCAGGTATGGCCCTCCTAGATGTGCGACCCCTCTGAGCCATTATTTCTTCAAAATGGGGATAATGCACCTGCCTACCTATCCTCATGGGATTATAGGGAGAGGAAGATAACATATTTAAAAGTGATTTGAGGGACTTCCCTGGTGGCCCAGTGGTTAAAGACTTTGCCTTCCCATGCAGGGGGTACGGGTTCAATCCCTGGCTGGGGAGCTAAGATCCCACATGCCTTGTGGCCAAAAAACCAAAACATGAAACGGAAGGAATATTGTAACAAATTCAATAAAGACTTTAAAAATGGTCCACATTAAAAAAAAAGTGATTTGAAAGCCATAAAGTGTTATTCCATGCATAAAACCTGGGCTTACTGTGAAGGTTAAATGCGAACATTCACAGCACACACACCACACAGAGGTGTTTAACAACTGGCTTTCTAGAAAGGGAAATGTCAGTGATTTTTATCATTTGCCGACTTCCACTGCATAAATAATACCTCCATGGCTGATTTCAAAGTATCAGCGTGATGTCACTGCGTATCAAGTTGAGAAATGTGCATAATTGACTCCTGTGAGCTGAGCTGAGCCGCTCAAGCACACCACTGTTTACTTATCTTACCCCCTCTTATGTGAGGCCCTTAGCGTGGCGCCTGAAAAGAAGGGACGCTGACCTCCTCCTCCAGGTCATATTCACTCACTAGGTGGGGAAATGGCAGACCGGTCCAGTTGCCGGAGTCAGAAACGTTGGCTGGTGTGTGCTCTAAAGTTCTGGGGAGATTCTCACACAGCCAGGATTGGGAAAGCAGCAACTGCCTGCAGCTCCTTGGGGGCTGGACCACGTCCCACTTCTGTTTGTATCCCCGCTTCCAGAACAGGGCCTGACCCACTGGATGCTTCCCTAAACGACGGGATGGCAGCTCATTAACTGTAGCTAAAATGATCCAGAAAGGGGTCAGACCCACGGAGATGTGAGCGGAGAGGGCCCTGGCCTGCTGCATTTGCAGCCTGACCCACTGGATACTTCCCTAAACGATGGGATGGCAGCTCATTAACTGTAGCTAAAATGATCCAGAAAGGGGTCAGACCCACAGAGATGTGAGCGGAGAGGGCCCTGGCCTGCTGCATATGCACTGCTGGCATTCTCGCTACTCCTCCGCGTGCTGTCCCTGCTGACCTGTGCTGCTTCTTCAAGCACCACCCATGAGCCCCCAAACCCACCACCCATCCTGGTTCTGCTGCTTCCCCTCTGGGTCCTGTGGCGCCTGCGTCCACTTACTCCCCTGCTCCAAGTTTAGTTATCCCCTCAGGACCCTCAGGTCCCAGGGCACCCTTCTTCCTCCCTGTACTGAGAGCCACAAGGCCAGATGCTTTAAACTCAAGACAAGGAGTGGAGGCAGTGAGCGCATGCGTGTCTGTCTCCGCTGCCTCCCCCGCTTCTCTGCCGCCCGGCTTGGCTTCTTCCAGCTCTGTCCCTAGGACAGCGTCCATCCAGAACAGAACCTCAGTAAATATTATCTGAATAAAGAGAAATAATTCATGGGGACAGGACTACAGGAAGGGAGGAGAGGAAGGCATTCCAGGTGAATTAATTACTGCAGGAAAGACCTAAAGTAATTGGTGCTTTCTTGGCCTGAGTACAACAGCAAAGGAAAATTGACTTTTAAGCCAAAAACGTTCACATCTCCATCCATCGCTGAAGATATGTCCCACCCATTTTTATGTTCTGTCTCAACCCTGCATGCCAACATAAACTACCAACTCCTTTGGCTTTCTCAAGTAACCTGGAGAAAAATGAGATGGAGTTCTCCAAGAATGGAACAAAAATTTCCACATCACCTGTTTTAGGTACAAATACAATGGCCAAATTTTCTTAACTCCAACAGAAAAGGTATAACTCTTGCACTTACCAGGAGAAGAGAACAGCCTACTTGTAACCAGGGTCACCGTATAAAAATCCAGCCTTGAAAGCTACAGTCAATGGTCCTGATGGCTGAGTTCCTGATCTGAAAGTTAAATGTTCTTATACACTCAGAACATGTGTGATACCCTGCTTTAAAGTAAACAAGGGAGGGCTTCCCTGGTGGCACAGTGGTTAAGAATCCGCCTGCCAATTCAGGGAACATGGGTTCGAGCCCTGGTCCGGGGAGATGCCACATGCCGCAGAGCAACGAAGCCCATGAGCCACAACTACTGAGCCCGTGTGCCACAACTACTGAAGCCCATGCGCCTAGAGTCCATGCTCCAGAACAAGAGGAGCCACGACAATGAGAAGCCTGTGCACCGCAAGGAAAAGTAGCCCCAGCTTGCCGCAACTAGAGAAAGCCCACATGCAGCAACAAAGACCCAACGCAGCCAAAAATAAATACATAAAATAAAAATTTAAAAGAAAAGGAAAACAAGGGAGAGAATTAGTATTTATTAAGCACCAAATACAGCCTTTATGAAGACACCGTGCTCAGCACAGAATACCAATCCACACACAGCCCTGTGAAGTATACTTTTTACCCCATTTTAGAGATGAGGTAAACACGCACAGAGACTTAGGAAACACGCCCAAGGACACAGAATAAATGCGCGGCAGAGTCAAAACTACCACAGGGTCTCCCTGGCTGCAGCCATGGACACAGATTCCAGATTTAGTTGCTGCTGTCACTTTTCCATAGGTTCTCCAGAATGAATCCCAGGAGAAGAGTCATCAAGAGCACAGAAGGAGGCACGCCCTCCTCCTTTTCCTTCCTTCCACTGCCCTTCATGGAAGCCAAGCACGAGGAGAGAAAGGAAGGCGGAGCAGTGTTTAAGGCAGGGGGGCGTGTGATCAGTGACCAGACAGAAACTCTTAAGCTCACAGCTATTAGGTCTTTACATTTATGGCCTCAAGACACTGAGAGGAATGATGTTAGCTCTTTAAAAAAAAAAAAAAAAGATTAGACACAAGAAATGATTGCTTAAATTAAAATGGAAGGTTCCTCTACTGGCAATTCATCATGCAGTCCTTGGAGTCTCTCAGTGTCCGTTAATCAGTCCCTCACCTGACCTCTGACCCCATCACCCCCAGCTAAAGTCCTGGACGGGAGGGAGTGTGTCTCATTCATCTTAGAACTATTAGGACCTAGCGGACAGAGTTGTTGGCAGACAGTGAGTGTTAAAAAAACAAGTCTGACTGGGAGTTGAGCAGGAGTCGGATAGGCAGAGAAAAGGAAGGGAGTGTTTCCAGAGAAGGGACAACACAGGCTGGAGGTGACAGAGCATTGCGATTTGGGCGTCTCTGGTAATTTAGTGTGATTAAAACAAAAAGCTGTATGTATGGGGGCGCGGAAGGAAATGGCATGAATTGGCAGATTGGGATTGACATATATACACTACTATGTATAAAACAGATAACTAATGAGAACCTAAAAAAGAGGGGATATATGTATACATAAAATTGATTCACTTTGCTGTACAGCAGAAACTAACACAACATTGTAAAGCAACTATACTCCGATAAAAATTAATTCAAAAAAAAAGAAAAAGAAAAAAAAGTCTGTTGAATTTGGACTAGTTTTTTCTACCTTTAATCCCAGAGTAAGCTTTTGGCATCTTTCAGCTAACTCGCATCCTTGGCCTGCCTCCTCTAGACTATGACTCCTCCCCAACTCTTGCTTGTGTTCTCCATGTATAACAGGGTTTTAGCGCTCACAGAATTGTAGCAAGAGGATCTCTTATGTTCTGGGTCAGACTATACATCCTTTAGGGCAGGAACAGTTTTGTACCCTAAGCACCTAGCATAGTGCCTGACACACAGGAAATGCTTATTAAACATCCATTAAGTAGGACTGACTCTGGCAAAGGTTGGTGAAAAGGTGAGTCTCTAACATCTGAAATCTTTAAATACAGTCTCTGCAACGTCAGCAGAAAGTCCCAGGAGGACAAGGGTCAGGTCAAACTAGTTACCAAACATGGCTTGAAACACAGTATAGATGGCTTTGTTTCTAACAGTAGGGTCTGTGTATTTTTAGGAGTTGAGAATCCATTCAGAGCATCGTGATTTGAAACCATTCTGGCATCACCTGTGAGTAAACCAGGGGAATGAATGACTATTTAGCATGATAAACTCACAGCCTGACCAAGAAAAAAGCCAGCACGTGGCATCCACTGTGAGTTCCAAATGGGCAGCGGCGCTGTAGGTACATGACGAGGCTGCTACCAAACCTCCTGCCCAAATCCCAGCGTTACAGAAAGCCAGAGCCCGAAGGTGGGGCACCCATTTCTCTACTGCAGCACTTCTTAGAAACTTTCGTCATCTGATGTCCATGGGGACTCTTCCTGAAGGGACAGGGCACACCTTGTTTCCCAAACTCCTTGGGCCACGTGGTACTTCTCTAGTAGAACTTCTGGGTAGTGCTGCACCACATGTGGATATGCCCTGCATTACATTCAATGCCACAAACATCGAGTCACCCCCTCCTCCCTGTGCCGAGGTGATGTTCTGGGTGTGGGAAGGGCCACACGGAGAATGATGGACAGTCTCTCCCCTTGTGGAGTTTTTGGTCTCACGTGGGAGATGAGAGAAGGAGGAATCAGAGAAGAGGCAGAGGTCAAACTGGGATGAAGGTCGGCACATGACAGGTTTCCAAGCAAGGCCAAAAGCAGTGTGAGGGCACAATGGGGGAGACAGAGCCCCTGGCTCAGGGGTGGCCATGGGATCAGGGAGACACCTCATGGAAGAGGTGGGCCATCCACTGGCAGACATGAGATGGTGGGCGGAGGGGAGAGTGCTATGAAGGGCAGGGGGAGACACACACGGGGAGGGACAGGCCCCAGCGTGGGGAGGGGGCAGGGAGTGGTGTCACGGAGAGAAAGCCTGGGAAGGAGGTTTGTGCTCACATTACGAATGCCACAAAGAGTCTGTATTTCGTGGAGAACTCTGGAAGCTCTTTAAGCGGGGGATGGGGGGTGACATAACTAGAGCCACATTTTAGACCACAGAGCCCTCCTGATGCTTACCCTTATACCATCTGTTAGTTCACACATAACTCTCTAAGGAGATGACTGATCCCAACACAGTATCATATACAGTGAAAGCATACTGAGTTTAATTCGTGCCAGTCTACCGTCTTAGAAATAACAGTGGAGAAGTTTTCCAAAGAAGTTCTATTTTGTAATTATTAGGAATTTTAAGGATTTATGTTATGGAAAGAAAGGTGACAGGTGAAATCTACTGTGTTAGTTACCTATTGCTATTTAACAGATTGCTAGGGTAAACCTAGCAACTTAAAGCACACATTTATTATCTCACAATTTTCGGGACACAGGAGGCCAGGGCCAGCTGAGGCAGATCCTATACTTCAGGGTCTCTCACCAAACCAAAATCAAGGAGTTGGCCAGGACTAGGGTCTTATCTGAAGGCTCACCTGAGGAAGGACCTGCTTCCAAGCACAAGTAATTTTTGGCAGAATTCAGTTTCTTGAAGGTTGCTGGACTGAAGGGCTGCCTCAGATCCTTGCTTCCTTTAGGGCTTGGTGGACTACTGGCCCGAGGCCACCCTCAGTTCCTGACCACCTGGGCCTCTCCAACAGGCAGGTCCATTTTATCAAAGCCAGCAAGGGAGAAGGTCTGCCTGTAAGATAGAAGTCACTGTCTTTTGTAACCTAATCTGGGAAGTGACATCAAGCTGCCTATACAGGTCACTAACTTCCTAGCCCAGATTAAACTTATGAGAAACTCATAACGTTTTAATAATTATATTCTAAATGAACCTATAGAACTTGGGATCAGTGCGGGAAGCATATATCTTGGTGGAATGTTACAATCAAGGAGAAATAACTGTGTCAATCACTTTTCCTGGCAAGTCAGAACCCTATTGTAAGAACAGTCTTGGAGCAGGGAAAGTGGTCCCCCTTACCTCAGTGGGCCCCTCTCCCTGGCCAGCTGTGACTCTGTCCTCAGGACGAAGCTCGGCCAGTCTGCTTTCATTCAAGTCCTCAGACTTGCACAGGCGCTGGGAAAGGAAAGACGCTCTTTTGTTCTGTGCAGATGAAATAAGATACTCTTCATTCTGTCTGGTCTGGTTCATATGCCTTCCTAGGATTGCCTCTTTCACTTGAAGAATGTACCAGCTACATTCCTGAAGATGAGAAACCAAATGTTGTCAGGGCTGATCTGTGATTCTTGTGATTCTCAGAGGAGGAAAGGAAAGACGGAGACGGTTTATCTGAATGCATGTAACAATCAGAGAAGGACTGTAGGATTGGCTGGCTCAGGAGATGGCTAATAAAACACAGTGTCTTTGATCTGTAGGTCGCCAGTTTATTTAGGGCTGCCCTGAGAAATTCCCTTGAAATATGTTTTTGGAATTCTTCCAGAAAAGCTAAAAATCTTAGGGTTCTCTTTTTCTTTTCTTTTTTTTTTTGTGGTGTGCTGGGTTTTGATTTATCATTCCCTATGAAGTTATGGGTGAGATTTCACCTTTATTTGTTCAAAAGCCATCCAGGCACACATAAATGCTCTCCCTGAAGGTGGCAGTGTAGGGATCCTGCCAAATATGACCATCAGGATTCCCAGTACAACTTCAAGGGAAATCGCCACCCCAGCCAGAGCTGTCGAGTGGAGGGTCTCGAGGCCTTGCTACTCAACTTGGCCATCAGACAACAACAGGAACTTTTTCCATCAGACTACGGAGCCCAGAGGAAATGCCACAGGGTATTAAACATGTCAACACCATGGTTTTCAAGAAGAAATGTGAGAAGCTGGCTTTGGTCACCAAGATGGCCACATTCTATCAATGAGTCAGAGCTGGCCAGGTTCCCTTAGGTTAGTACCCTGCTACTTAGCCAGGCAGCAATGTGGAAAGCACAGGATGTAAACTATGTTAGACAAAAGAAATAGAGACTTTAGAGTATACTGTAAAATTATCCACATTTTGGTCTTAGGGTAAAACCACCTTTGAGTTAGTTGTAAAATGTTTTGTTTAAGGTGTTTGAGAGGCTGGGGTGGGTGGATGGAGAGTTAAAGTTACATGGGGTTAAGTTTGGGTTTGTGATGCTAAATTTTACCTCAAAAAGAAGTATGCTTTCTCAAAGTCAGTTTTATGATTTGCAAGTAAAAGGAGTCAGGTCTCCTCAAAAAGACGGAAAGGCCAAAGAGGTAGAAAAGTGCAAAGATCCGGAGGGGAAAGCAGACACCCAGATTCACATTAAGCCTGACTGTTCTGTTTCTAATATTTTAAAGTTTTTTACTATGAACTGTAACACACATTCATAAAAATATATAGAACAAAAACGTATAACTCAATGATTTGGCAAAAGAATCACGTTAACCGTGACCTAAGTTGATAAATGATATTGCCAACTCCCCAGGAGCCCTCCGTACACCTTCCCAGCCATCACCCCTGTGTACCCACAGGGGTAACCACCGTCCGGTCTTTTGTGGTAATCACTTCCTTGCATTCCTTTACAGTTTTGACACCCATGCCTGCATCATTAAGTATTATAATTTCAGCTGCTTTTCTTTTTTTAAATAAATTTATTTTTGGCTGTGTTGGGTCTTCACTGCTGCACGGGCTTTCTCTAGTTGCGGTGAGCAGGGGCTACTCTTCATTGAGGTGTGTGGGCTTCTCACTGCGGTGATTTCTCTTGTTGCGGGGCATGAGCTCTAGGCACACAGGTTTCAGTAGTTGGGGCATGCGGGCTCAGTAGTTGTGGCTCGCGGGCTTAGTTGCTCCACGGCATGTGGGATCTTCCTGGACCAGGGCTCACGGCATGTGGGATCTTACTGGACCAGGGCTCAGGGCCCGTGTCCCCTGCACTGGCAGGCGGATTCTTAACCACTGCGCCACCAGGTAAGTCCTCAGATGCTTTTTGAACTTTGTATTATGTACGTGGAAACATGCAGCATGCATTTTTTTCATGTCTGGCTTCCTTTGCTCGACATGTTTTAGAGATTCGCTCATGTTGTTGCTGTGGTGCAGCTATAATAAGTTCTTTTTCACTGATGCATACTATTCCATTGCGTGGCTATCCCCCCATGCGTGTATACCTTTTACTGTTGGTGGATATTTGGAGGCTATTATGGATAATGCTGCTATAAACATTCCTGAATGAGAGTTTTGGTGCACGTGTGTATGCACTTGTATTGTGCATGTGTGTTCACCTAGGAGTAAACTTGTTGGATCCTAGCATATGTATGTCTTCAGTTAGTAGACACTGCTCAACTGTTTTCCAGAATATCTGTATCAGTTTATACTCTGATCAGCAATGTTTAAGAGCATCTGTTACTCCACACCCTCACCAACACTAGGTATGCGCAGTCACTTCAGTATTAGCCCTTCTGTTGGGTATGTGGTCGTCTCATTGTGACTTCAATTTGCATTTGATCACTGAGTCTCTGATGACTGAGTCTGAGCATATTTCTGGAATTTATTGGCCATTTGGTTATCCTCATTTGTGAAATACTCAGTTTTTTTAGTTGGGTTGGTTTTTTCTTATTATGGTTTTTATTTATTTTTAATATTCTGAATACACATCCTTTCCAATTATATGTATTGCAAATATCTACTCCCACCTTTTAGCTTCGATTCCCCTTGTCATGTCTTTTGATGAACAGAAGCTCCTAATTTTAACGTAGTTCAATACATTTTTTTAAATGTGCTTTTTTGTTTCTCATTAACAAAATCTTTAGCTCCCCCAATGTCATGAAAATATTCTCCTATATTATCTTCTAGAAGCACTATTGTTTCACATTTAGGTCTACTCACTTACAATTGATTCTTAATGTATGGTGTGAGGTAGGAGGGTCAAGAGTAACTTTTTTCTATATAGATATCTAAATACCTGGCGCCATTTATTGAAAAGATTATCTTTTCTCCACTCTTTTGCAATGCCACCTTTGTCATAAATCAAGTGTCTGTATATGTATATTTCTGGACTGTATGTTCTGCTTCATTGGTCTATTTGTCCTTGCACCAATATTCCACTGTCTTAATGACTGATGCTTTATAATAAATCAATATCTGGTACTGTAAGTCTTCAACTTCGTTCTTCAAGATTGTTTTGGCATTCTCAGTGCTTGACTTTCCATATACATTTTAAAATTAAAATTTTATTTTCTACCAAAAAATCTATGGGAATTTTGATTAAGACTATTTTCAAAATCTATAGATCAATTTGGGGAGAAACAACATCTTTACTATATTGAGTTTCTAATTCATGAATATAGTATCTCCTACCACTTATTTAGTTAGGACTTTAAAAATTTCTCTGAAAATGTTTTAGTTTTCTGTTGAGGTATTTGCCATCTTTAAAAAGATTAATTCCTAAGTATTTGATTTTATGCTACTACAAATGGTATCAGTTTTTTCTTTTCAAAATCCCTGAAGGTTGTGTAAATGCGTAAATTGAGAAGTTGAGTTTTAAATCTATATGGAAATTCTGAATTTGAGAATAATTTTCATCAATTCTGAAGAATTTTCATTTATAAACTCTTCAAATGCCTCTTTCCCATTCTCTTTAATATTCTTCTGAAATTTTGATTAGAAACATCCTTCTGGAAATCTGTCCTCCATGTGTCCTAAATTCTCTTTCATTTTTCTCCCTTCTGATCTGAATGTGCTGCGTTATGTCCAGAGCTATCCTTTTCTTCACAAATTCTCTTCAGCTCTGTCTAATCTGCCATTTTAACTCAGCGGTTCTCAAAAGAGGGTGATTTTATCCTTCAGGAGACGCTTAGCAGTGTGTGGAAACATTTTTGGTTGTCACAACTGGGAGGGGCATACTACTGGCATCTAGAGGATAGATGCCAAAGATGCTAGTCAGCATCCTACAATGCACAAGACAGCCCCCTACAAGAAAGAATTATCCAGCATAAATGTTGAAAACGTCAGGTTGAGAAACCCTGGTTTAACCTATCTACTGAATTTCTCATTTCAATTATCACAGTTCTCATTTCCCAAAGTTTAATATGGTTCTTCTTAAATCTTTCTGAAACTTTCTGATAGTCTTCTGAGTTCAAAGTTGATTTCCCCTTTTATTTCTTTAAACATAAAAAAATGTACTTTTTGTATACTCTGTAATTCCAACATCTGTGGTCTTTCTCAATCTTATTCTGTTGCTGTTTCAACTGATTCTTACCCATGGTGCATTTCTGATTATTTTTCTTCCAGTTTTATTGAGATATAATTGACATACAGCACTGTATAAGTTTAAGGTGTACAGCACAATGATTTGACTTACATACATCATGAAATGATTACCACAATAAGTTTAGTAAGCATCCATCATCTCATATAGATACAAAATTAAATAGAAAAAGACTTTTTCCTTGTGGTAAGAACTTCTAGGATTTACTATCTTAACCACTTTCATATATAACATATAGCAGTGTTAATAATATTTATCATTTTGTACATTACATCCCTAGTACTTATCTTTTTTTTTTAATTTATTTATTATTGTTGGCTGCATTGGGTCTTCGTTGCTGCATGCAGGCTTCTCATTGTGGTGGCTTCTCTTGTGGAGCATGGGCTCTAGGAGTGCAGGCTTCAGTAGTTGTGGCACATGGGCTCAGCAGTTGTGGCTCACAGGCTCTAGAGCGTAGGCTCAGTAGTTGTGGTGCACGGGCTTAGTTGCTCTGCGGCATGTGGGATCTTCCAAGATCAGGGCTCAAACCTGAGTCCCCTGCATTGGCAGGCAGATTCTTAACCACTGTGCCATCAGGGAAGCCCCTAGTACTTATCTTATAACTAGAAGTTAGTACCTTCCGACTGGCTGCATCCAGTTCCCCCTCCCCCCACCACCCACCACTGGTAACCACAGTCTGATCTCTTTTTCTGTAAGTTTGTTTGTTTTTGAAGTATAATTGACCACAACACTGTTAATTCCTGTTACACAAGGTAGTGATTCAGTATTTCTATACATTTCAAAACGATCACCATGATAGGTCTAGTTATGTCACCAAAGATATTACATAGTTACTGACTACCTCCCCACTTATTTCACTTAGCATAATACCCTCTAAGTCCATCCATGAAATGGTAAGATTTCCTTCTTTTTTATGGCTAAGTCATATTCCATTGTATATTTATACCACATCTTCTTTATTCATTCATCTATTGATGGGCACTAGGCTGCTTCCGTATCTTGGTTATTGTAAATAATGCTGCAATGAGCATAGGGGTGCATATATCTTTTCAAATTAGTGTTTTCATTTCCTTCAAATACCAGGAGTGGAATTGCTGGATCATATGGTAGTTCTATTTCTGGTTTTTTGAGGAAACTCCATACTATTTTCCATAGTGGCTGCACCAATTTACATTCCCAGCAACAGCGTATAAGGGCTCCCTTCTCGCCACACTGTCGCCAACATGTGTTATTTGTGGTCTTTGTGGTCACGATATCTCACCGTGATTTTGATTTGCATTTCTGTGATTAGTATGTTGAGCATCTTTTCATGTACCTCTCTTCTCTGGAAAAATGTCTAGTCAGATCCTCTGCCTATTTTTTTCTATAAATTTATTTATTATTTATTTTTGGCTGCATTGGGTCTTCGTTGCTGCATGTGGGCTTTCTCTGGTTGCGGTGAGCAGGGGCTACTCTTCGTTGCAGTGCGCGAGCTTCTCATTGCGGTGGCTTCTCCTGCTGCGGAGCATGGGCTCTAGGCATGCGGCCTTCAGTAGTTGTGGCACGTGGGCTTAGCTGCTCCGAGGCATGTGGGATCTTCCTGGACCAGGGCTCGAACCCGTG
This sequence comes from Neophocaena asiaeorientalis asiaeorientalis, assembly GCF_003031525.2. Taxonomy (NCBI): domain Eukaryota; kingdom Metazoa; phylum Chordata; class Mammalia; order Artiodactyla; family Phocoenidae; genus Neophocaena; species Neophocaena asiaeorientalis. The sequence continues at coordinate 940,732 of NW_020172444.1, read as the reverse complement.
TCCTCTACATTGGCAGGAGGATTCTCCACCAGGGAAGTCCCCCTCTGCCCATTTTTAAATTGGGATTTATTTTTATGTTGAATTATATGAGTTCTTTATACATCTTGGATATTAATCCCTTATTGGATATCATTTACATATTTGCATTTCTTACTTTTTATTGTGAATACTGATTCCTTAGAACCTTATTGGAATAATGCATTGAGGTCTGTGTTCAAAATGCATGCCTCCAAAGAGGTTTATTTTATCACAAATATCTGGTGGCACATCAATCTGGGTGGGCCAGATATAATTTTTGTCTTTAGGCCCACACAGGGAGTATGAATTCCAATATTAAGCAGCCTTGCTGTTAGGAATTATCAGAGGATTTTCAGAGAAGAGATTCTTCATTTTCTTTCCCCCTTAACCCAGAGCCAAGTCTGAGACAGATAAATATTCCATCAATGTCCCTCTATGGAGTGAGTTTTTGTTGTAACTGTTGTTACACTTTTCATGGAGGATGGTCCCGGATACAGAGGATCCCTGAGCCAATCTTCTTACTCAAATGGATCCTAGGTTTTGTTCCATGTCTCCAAGCATGCTCAGCCCATTAATACCTAAGTTTACCCCCCAGGAATCAGTAGATGCTTTCAGAGCACACAGCCCCTTTAGCATTTATTTACTTCTCGATTCATGCTTTATGACCACCAAGAATTTCCCTATTTCCCCACCAATTCAGCCATCCCTTTAAAAGGAATTTTTAAATAAATGTTTTATCCAGTATGTTCAGTTCTTTTAAGTATGGGTTTCTCTGGATGTCTATTCATATTGTTGGCAATTAACACTGATATTTATTTTACTATATTTTGTTCCAAATGTACATTACTTAATAGCTGTAGTAATTAATAATACTACATAATTATTAATACTAGTAATACTAAATAATTATTCATAATAGAAGTAACAATACTTTATATATATATAGAGAGAGACCTTTAGCATTCAGTGCTTTTCTTTTCATTTAATCCTTACCATCAGTCTGTTACGAAGCAATACAGGAATTATTTTCATTTTCTAAAGCTTAATTATGTTCAGCAATCCCCAAACACAGGCAAGTATCAGAATCATCTTTGGAGCTTTAAAAAAACACATTTGCTCAGGGCTAGGGGACCTAAATCTCCTAGGTTTGAATCTAGGATTTTTTTGTTTCCTGTGTTTTGGTTTTTGTAAAATTCTTCAGGTGGTTCTGATTCACAGCCCTGGTTAAACATTCACCATGCTTAAAAAGATCCACTGGACAACTCACTGAACACAGCTAGGGCTTGAATCCAAGAATTCTGCCTCTAATTAATTACTCCCCCCTCCCCTCTCTGAACTGATTTTGAAACTAATTAACGTACTGATGATGCTGGACTCAGATGGAAATTAAAATGTCAGTTTTATTATTTTGATGTGTTATCACATTTGGGCCTCCTGATACTTCTCCTGAAGTTTAGTTCTTGGATTGATCCATAAAGGAAGAGTCTGGGACTACAGAGCAGATACATTCCTCAACCCAGAATTACTGCCCCATTAAGGAGACTAAGAGGGGGGCTAACTCTCAGACAAGGCTGGGCCTTGACTTTTTGTGCTTCCAATGAGAGCAGGGGTGGGAAGAGAATGCGACCTCTCTTTTGGCAGGAAAGTGAGAAGGGGAACGGGGGAGGGAGGGAGGGGAAAGGAGAAGAGAGGAAGAGAGGGAGGGCCGAACTTGTCTAGTTCCTTAAGTCACTCCTGCACTGAAGTAAACGCAGAGTAGAGATGCTAAATTATTCCTCCTGTTCTTCTCCTTCCTAGAATGTGGAAGGAAATTCTGTTTCTTTTAAGGAAAATTAATGACTGGTGAATAGGTGTTCCTTTCAACACCTCCTATGTCTGACACTATTTTCCTATCAGTACCTCCCTTAAAACCAGTCAAGAGGGGCCTCTGTCTTGACCTTTCACTTTGACGGGTCCCTCTCTGTCCCTCTACAGACACCCCTCACTCATGGGACCAAGAGAAAGGGACATGCCTACCTAAAGCCGGTACTACCCCCACCTTCTAGGCCATGCTTAGGTAACTGAGACCACAGAATCCCATGCCCAAACACCCAAAGCCTGCATCACAGAGCTGCGTAGACCTCTTTCCCAGGCCTATATTCCCAAGGGTAGAGTGGCCTCTGGTCTTGCACCCCTAGGTCTGAGGGGTAGCATTATAACTGTTTGTGGGGGCTATGATAGACCTGAGACGTGTGCTGGGGTGTGCACACTGGTGCACAAGAGGCCCCAGAAGACTAGGGTGCACTGAAAGAGGGCCGACTATCCCTGCACCACCCTCTTCTGGTCTGGAATTCTGAGGTTTTGAATATTCTAAGTTAAAATATGACCTGCCATTGTAAGTCAACTATCATTCAATTTTTAAAACTGCCCTTCCAGAATTAATATTGTTAAAATGACCATACTACCTAAGGCAATCTACAGATTCAATACAATCCCTATCAAATTACCAGTGGCATTTTTCACAACTAGAACAAAAAATCTTAAAAAATTTGTATGGAAACACAAAAGACCCCAAATAGCCAAAACAATCTTTGGAAAGAAGAACAGAGCTGGAGGAATCACAATCCTTGGCTTTAGACTATACTATAAAGCTACAGTAAGCCAAACAGTATAGTACTGGCACAAAAACAAAAACAGAGATCAATGGAAGGGAACAGAAAGCCCAGAAATAAACCCAGGCACTTATGGTCAATTAATCTACAACAAAGGAGGCAAGAGTATACAATGGAGAAAAGGCAGTCTCTTCAATAAGTGGTGCTGGGAAAACTGGGCAGCTATATTTATAAGAATGAAATTAGAACATTCTCTAACACCACATACAAAAATAAACTCAAAATGGATTAAAGACCTTAATGTAAGACCAGATACTATAAAGCTACTAAAGGAATACGTAGGCAGAACACTCTTTGACATAACCTAGAGCAATATTTTTTTGGATCCATCTCCTACAGCAAAGGAAACAAAAGCAAAAATAAACAAATGGGACCTAGTTAAACTTAAAAGCTTTTGCACAGCAAAGGAAACAACTGAAAAAAACAAAAAGACGCCTACTGAATGGGAGAAGATATTTGCAAATGATATGACCAATAAGGGGTTAATATCCAACATATATAAATAGCCCATACAACTCAACATCAAAAAAACAAACAACCTGATTAAAAAATGGGAAGAACTGAATAGACATTTTTCCAAACAGGACATGCAGATGGCCAACAGTTCATCAGATGTTGAGCACATGAAAAGATGCTCAACATCACTAATCATCAGGGAAATGCAAACCAAAACCACAATGAGATATCACCTCACACCTGTCAGAATGGCTATCATCAAAAAAAACACAAATAACAAATGTTGGTGAATATGTGGAGAAAAGGGAACCCTGTAAGCTGTTGGTGGGAATGTAAATTGGTGCAGCCACTGTGGAAGACTGTATGGAGCTTCCTCAAAAAACTAAAAATAGAGCTACCATGTGACCCAGCAATTCCACTCCTGGGTATATACCTGAAAAAAACAAAAACACTCATTTGAAAAGATACATGCACCCCAATGTTCATCGTAGCATTATTTACAATAGCCAAGGTATGGAAACAAGCCAAGTGTCCACCAGCAGATAAATGGATAAAGAAGATATGGTATATATATACAATGGTACACTACTCAGCCATAAGAAAGAATGAAATTTTGTCATTTGCAACAACATGGATGGACGTGGAGCGCATTATGCTAAGTGAAATAAGTCAGAGAAAGACAAATACTGTATGATATCCACTTATATGTGGAATCTAAAAATTACAATAAACTAGTGAATAAAACAAAAAAGAAGGAGACTCACAGATATATCAATAGAAAACAAACTACTGGTGACCAGTAGGGAGACTGAAGTGGGGAGGGGCAATATAGGGGTAGGGAAAAAAAAGGAGTTCTTATGGGATTGTATGAAATCATGTGTGTGAAACATTTGGAAACTGTAAAGCACTATAGAATTTAAACAATCTTTCATTCAATAAAAATTTTTAATAATAAATTTAAAAAAATTTTAAATGCCCTTCCAAGTCAGAATGAAGGAATATTTGTCAAGATCAAAAAACAAAACAAATTTTATTTAACAGTTTCTTAGCTTGGTTTATAACTTTTAAATAATTTAGACATATGGTATGTGGGCCTCCATTTGTACTCTGGCTCAAAGCCCCACCATATTAAAGGCAGGCCTACTTCCATGTGCTTAATTATAAACTTAATTAATTAAAAAAAATTTTAAAGCCTATCTCTCTCTCTCTCTCTCTCAGATGTGTACGTGCACATTCACAGGAAACAGTCTAGAAGAATATGCAGAAAAATGTTAATATGGTTATCTAGTGTGGGGGTGGGATTTTGGGTGATTTAGTGTTTTTCTTCTAGCTTGTTAACTTTTTGACAATGAACGTGGAAGGAACACGTGTGTAATTTATTAAAGTAGGAAGGTGAACATTAATCAGGGCATGCCTACCCACCCCCTCAAAATAAATAACCTTGTTTCCTACTGGTTATGATCAAGGGCACCAACTGCGCATATGAAGCACACTCTAGCTCTGCTACTGCTACATACATTTTTTGTGAAAAAGAACTGTTGGGGCATAAACAGGTTTTCTGGCCAGACGGCTGTAAAAATACCAAGACAGCTTTTATCAACCCTGGCACCAGACATCTTATAGGCCAAACTGATTTCAGTAAGTAGAGTGATAAAGGGCACACAGAAGACTGGAAACAATTCTGCAGCATTGTTTCTCAAGCTCTAGGGTCATGACCCCACAGGGATTACAGAAATTGGAGCCAAGTTGCTGGATGCCCCCATCCAGGGACTCCACCAGTCCCTGGGACCCAAAAGACCATCCACAATGCCCCTTTCTCTTGATCATAACAAGAACTAATTGTGCTCAGTTGCTCACAAAACACTTTGCACACATCATCTGATATGACCCCTATAGCAATTCTGTCTGGTCTGTAGGCTATTTGCATTTTATAGTTGAGAAAATTGAGACCCAAAGAGGTTCAGATGCTCAGGTGTGGTCACAGCTAGGAAGTGGTGAAGCTGGGACTTAAATCTAGGTCTTCTAACCCTGAGTTTATCCTAGGCAGTCAATTCCCCATTTCACCATTTGTTCTGCCTACTCTCCCTTATCACTGTTACTCTTTCCTTTTCCTAGCACCAACCCAAGAAATCCTGATGATAGGAACTTGGTTTTGTTTCTCCTTGACTTTATAAAAATCTATCACAGTCTTTCCTTCTTCCCTTCCCCTATCCGCACGTGTAGCCCAGAAACGTGGAAAGTTTGCAACAGAATGAAAATGCTGAGAATCACGACACTTTGGCATCATGGTCCAGCAGCACTAAATGTCATTAAGCTCCCAGTGGAGAACAGAAAAGGTTGTATCAATGCTTATTACCAAGTGGTTTCTAAGACACTCTTATTTGTATTTCTATTAAACTTTTTTACTTTCAAAGCACTTCTACATGCATCTTCCCAATTGATCTTGTGATAACATCTCTGTCATATGGATCACTGACAGTTTACAGAGAGGCTAAGGACTTCCTCAAGTCCCATGGTAATAGTCTTCAAGAAGCATTTCTCTGTCTGTGAGCAGCTTTGTGTAATAATATCTGTGTGCCTATAGATGCTCATATTCATTTGAGCCCTCAGTCTGGAAAAAGTTAGCAATGCATGGGTCAGCTCCTTAACAACATTAACATGATTTACCTTCCCCCACCCCTTTCTGGCAACACCACAAAAGATTCAAAAATGGCTGATACTTACCGTTCAGAGGACCACTTTCATAATAGCAGCTTTCTGCCTCACAGTACTTGGCGGGAGTCCCTCTTCATAAATCACAATGTTGGCACACGGCCAAGAGATGGTGTGGTTGACTCACAGGTCACTGTGTTTATAAAAAGTCAGAATAATAAAAAGGAAGGCAGATCTGACATCACTGGCAAGAGAAAAATTTTAGTGTTGTGCAAAGCGAACTAATTACAGCTAGCTCTGAACAGTGTGGGAGGAGTGAAGACCTTGTTGGACAAATCCAGTCCCAAAAAGGTCCACATAGAAAGTCCAACGACTCTACTAAGAGTTTGCAAATCTCCTCAAAATTGACATTAACTTGTTATTTATCCTAAGGTCAAAGGGAAAGACAAAATCTGCTCAAGCGAACTCTTTATTAACCACTTTATTAACCACGGTGAAAGAGAAGGCACTTTATAATAAAGTAATGAGAACACACACACAAATGCACACAAAATTGGTTTCTCAATTGGCTTTGCTGTGAGCTGCATATCCTGAGTAAAAAGTACCTCTTTGTCCACTAAGCTACTGCAATTTTAAAAAATAAGAAAAGAAAAAATTTCAAGATAAGCTCAGCTTTTATAGTCCACTTGGTGAAAACCTAATGCAGCTACAATTATTATTAGGCCTTCGTCTGTGAAAGACTCTCTAAGAGTTAAGAGCAAGCCAGCACTACCTTTAGCCCATAAAGGATTACTCTTTTATTAGTATAGTCTTGGGATTAGTGGAAATGTCTATCTAATGAATGCAGCTACTATATTTGAGCACATGCCTGAATAAGCTGCTTGTTGATTGAAACCTATCTATTTATAAGCACTTCTGCACGTTGTGAAAAATCCATCTGTATCACCACAGCATGGCGCCCACCATTTGAATAAAGGCTCTTTGCCATTTCACTATAGAGCCTGCTGAATGAACGGGCAGAAAGGAAGTGTGTTGCACCCACTTAACAGGTTTTATTCCTCACTCTTGGCAAATAGAGTTACCTTATCTAAACACCAACTTAGACGAATGTGAATGTTACACAAACAGAAAAAGGAAAAAAGAATACTTTTCATCAGACTCACCGAGGGTTTTAACCTAGTAGACTTACCATAATTTGGATAAATGGTCACAAATAGCCCAAACTTGGCCATACCTCTGCTTATGTCACAATCTTTGAATGTAGTCTGGAAAGTAGGTGAATTTACTACACATACTTGATACCATTTCTTCACATTTCTGCTTATGAAAGCACACTAATAGATGTCCAACAGAAACAAGTACAGCATGAAGAGAATAGCCTTGATACAACATTAAATAAGTCGGGGACTTCCCTCATGGTCCAGTGGTTAAGATTCTGCCTTCCAATGCAGGGAGTGCAGGTTCGATCCCTGGTCGGGGAGCTAAGATCCCACATGCCTCGGGGCCAAAAGACCAAAACATAAAACAGAAGCAGTACTGTAACAAATTCAATAAAGACTTTAAAAATGATCCACAAACACAAAAAGAAATCTAAAAATAAACACACCAAAATTAAATAAGTCAGTGCTTTCAATGTTTGGGGTTCTCACTACTGTACTGAGGCTCCATCTGAGGTAAGGCCAAGCTGCCCACCCCTACATGGGAATCTCAAAGTCCACTCTGGGATTCTGCAGTTCTGAACCTCACCACTCTACTCACGACCCCTCAACACCCCCCCCATGGCGCTGCTTCCCAGACTCAGTATCAACTCTCCAAGCTTCCTGAGTTTTGGGTTTGGGTGTAAGGAAGTGATTTCTTATTCCATTTGGGTTTATTTTAACTCCTTTGCAGTTAGGGTCCCCATTTACTATGTTGCCTCTTTGGAAAAAGGCCAACAAAGAATTTATTAAAATAAAGATCAAATAATCCTAAATAATCTTAACAGACCACAGGCAATTGTTAACTGAGATCTCACAGAATTTCTCTCCTTGAAAAACTTTATAAACAATGAAAGGCAATCTTTCCAGGTATCCCATTGTTGGAAAGAGAAGACTGAAATCAGCTGACCATTGGAAGTTCTTTCTAGCCCCAACACAGCAAGTACAAAGAATGCAGGTTTTAGCAGTCTTCGAATTCCGGCTATTTCTCTTTCTTTAGTTTACTGGTGATGTCGCAAACCTACCTAGTACATACATAGTGAGTACTCAGTAAGTATTATTATTTATGCTGTGGGAACTAAATAAAGATTAAAGGATAACATCTTTATATTTTTCTAGTTGATAAGACAAAAAAGTAATTCTGAAAACCAATGTATTAATACTAAAAAACCAAAGTTGAAATCTATAGAAGATAAGGCATTTGGAAATAGCAAGTATATAAATCATAACATAGCAATACAAAGCGTCAAAGACCCTATTGGAAATGATATACAGCTGTTTAAACAGATACTCTGTTACTGACTCTGCAGCTGGGTGAAAGTGCTATAAGAGATATTAAGAACTTGATAGGAGGTACTATTATCACAACACTCTCTACAGATGAAAAAATCAAGTACCAGAGCGTTAAGTATTAAGTGTTAGGAGGTGGTAGAGATGAGGTTTTGCTAAAACCCAAGTTTTTCCTACTTTACCATAGTACCTACCCCCGACATTTTCTTCAATTACGTTAAACATTCACTTAACATTCACTCTGCTAGTAAGACTATTAAACATAACTAATAGGTCTATATCTTTAAAAGAAGATATCTAATAGCTCTTTTGTGAGATCATCCCAAGAAAAAAGAGGTGTAGGGCAGCTTCCTGGAGACTTTGGTCCACTATAGCATTTGAAAATAGGACTGGAAGGTAATAATCCTTTTAGGACTTGGTTTGCGGCAGTTCACACTCACCAGTGCCTTTCTACTTTGAACCCAAAGGAAAACAAACTGAGAACTAAAAACTTCTAAAACCTGGAAATTCTTCTTCAATCTTCTACTCGATTCCTGAAATCTTTACCCTTTTCAGTATTTATCTGTTTTCTATTGGGGTTCACAACTAGGTACCGATAAAGAGGTTTTAATCTTAAAACCTCGTTCCCTCCATCCAACCATCCACCCACCCACCTATTCCCCAATGGCTTCCATAAAAGATTCAAGTGGACATTTAATGTTAATTCATGCTACTACATCATTTTACTGGTCTTTCTCATAGTTACTGCATCTCCTGTAAGAGAAACTGCTTTGAGACATACATCAGCTTTTTTTTTTAGGCTAGTATGATACTAGAAAAGAGAAGCAGGTGGTTAAGTAAAAGAAGCCCTGCTAAGCATTCATAACCAAAATTCATTGATGAAAGCTTTTAAAAACTTTTTTTTTAATGGTCAGAATACTTACATTTGTGGATTACATATTTTTAAATTTCCAAAGGCAGTAGAAACTCACAAAGCAGCAAGGGATAGAAATTATTCACATTTTATAAATAAGAACATGGAAAACAGCAAGGGTCAAATGACTTATGCATGGGACCCAATATTCAGCAACCCAAGCCAGGACTTCAAATTCCTTACTATGACTTTTGTAGTAAGATTATTAAGCTCAGCTGCTGCCTTCAATATTTGTTTCCATAGACATTACTAAGAAAACATTTTACTTTGGCATTTTTGTAATATGGCACCATTTATAGCTGTCTTCACTCATAATAACCTTATTAAATAACCATCTTTAGGGCTGGCAGTATACACAATGAGGGTCAGCCTGGTTACTAGTGGCTAATGGCTGAGTCAAAATTTGAGTTATGTCATTTTTTTCTTGCATTTTCCCTGATTTAGAAGTTAAACCATACCCACATTTCTAACTTAGCCAAGCCCGTATCTTTTGGACCCAAATACAAAATCTCAAGAAGCGTAAAGGTTTCCATCACCATAAGTACTCTTTTATCACTTTTGGATAATACATTAGCCAATCTAATGATTCCACACACTTGTAGCGTGTGATTTCTTTTTTTCCTGTTTAGACTTTTTCCAAAGAATGATCTAATTCATTTTAGGCTGTGACAGAATAAACCCTATGCTAAAAAGAAAACTACATTTTTTTTGCTCTTTGTGCTGAAACACCTGAAGGATAATAAAAATAGTGAATTCAACTGTAATTAAGCCTAAAGAAAGAAGGAAGGAACATTTTATTTAATGTATTTCAGAAAGTTCAAACATTTGGAAAGATCACGAAAGCAAGAATGTTACCCATACAAGAGAAATTTATTAAAAAAATTAGTATCTTGTGGTTTAGATACACAGGTATAAGAGAAATTCCAGAAGGTGAAGCACCTTTTCCAGAAGCTGTTCCAAGGATGGTCAATACTGATTTCGAAATTGGTTGCTTAGGTCTTGAAGCTCTGTTACTAAGGTGTCCATTGCTGCTGTTTCATCAGCTAACTCCCTGGAAATTTCTCCACTTACCACATCTGTAAAAAGTTGCTGCAACATAAAGAACAAGGCAGAACTATCAAAACAATGAAAATCTCTTTAAAATAATATAGATAGAGTACAGAATTAAAATTCCCTTTGCTTAATAATACATAATAGTAGCAACAGTATTTGTTCTATTCACCATCCTGAAATATACAAGCTGCAACAATTAAAGGATGAATCAAACAATATGCCTGAACTTGTAAATTCAAATCAGCTCTGCTCTTCAAAATGGTTGCCTTGAATGTTGATTATATTATTCATTTCAATGTCATAAGATGGTTTTTGGATAAAGAGACATCATTCATCCAAACAAAAGAAATCTATTCTTTGTGTATACAAGCAAAACAAATGTATTTTATATTCAAGTTCATATAAATCATACTTTTATGCTAATTATTTGAAAATTAATATGTCTTAGGACTCAGAGGCCACAAAGATCATCAAAATTTGGTGACAGCAAAAAAGCCCAGCAAAATAAAAGTGCCCTCCTTCAGTAAAAGGAATTGCCTTGGGAGGCATATTGCAACATACTCCAATAATGCCACCATGGCTGAAACATTCTGGAATGCCTCTCTAGAAGCTGCCTGCTGAGCCGGTATAGGCACCCAAGAAAATCAGCTTCAGGATTTTATGACTCTGTGTGTGTGTGTGTGTGTGTGTGTGTGTGTGTGTGTGTGTGTGTGTGTGTGTTTTAATCAGAAATGTAATTTACTCAGTTTACCATAAATCTTTTTCATCACAACTGACTAGATGATTTGTTTACAAAAATCAGATTTACCATTACAATATAACTATTTATTACCACCATAGATGATAGCAATTGTTCTGACAGCTATTTTAAAAAGGGAATCCTGAAGATGTTCTGAGTGACGGCATCATCACTACAGTAAGCTTAGAGTTTCTCATAGTGATTTACGGAGCAAAGAACATTCACTTGAATGCAGAACTTCAAAAATGCTTTGCAAAGCTTTGCCACATTACTGTGTAGTCACACCGTGTACAGCATTTCACAACAGATTGACATACCAACCACTGAGATGTGATCAGTAGAGAAAACACCTTTGAGGAAAGTAACTTGGACTCACATAGCATGTTTGTTTTCACTAAGAATTACAGTACTTGCAAATCATCATATATCTGCACCACTGGGACTTCCCTGGTGGCGCAGTGGTTAAGAATCCACCTGACAATGCAGGGGACACAGGTTTGATCCCTGGTCTGGGAAGATCCCACATGCCGCGGAGCAATTAAGCCCATGAGCCACAACTACTGAGCCTGCGCTCTAGGGTCCGCAAGCCACAACTACTGAAGCCCGCGTGCCTAGAGCCCGTGTTCCACAATGAGAAGCCCGTGCACCACAACGAAGACTAGCCCCCGCTCGCCGCAACTAGAGAAACACACACAGCAACAAAGACCCAATGCAGCCAAAAATAAATAAATTAATTAAAAAATAGTGTGCATCACTTCCCTATAAAGTAAGGAGAAAGCAGAAAGAAACTGAGGCGTAGAAAGAATGAATAATTTGCTGAGGATCCCATGGAGTGTAAGTGGTAAATCTGTTCTGTCTCCAGGCTCCCCAGCGTTTTCACCAACTGCCCTCATGACCCCCTGCAGCAAATCTGTACAAGGACAGGGTGCTGAGGGCCGAGGAGTTACTGTGTCCTGGCCAAGCAGGGACTTCATGACTTTAGGTGAATCTCTAGGTTCTACCTAGGAGTTTAATTCCATGAAGTCCCAGGCCTGGCAAGAAAAGACCAGAGATTCAGGCAAACCAAGCCTGCTATTTAACACAGTTATCGTCATTCATTTTCACTTTTTTAAAAAAAAATTAATTTATTTATTTATTATTTTTGGCTGTGTTGGGTCTTCGTTTCCGTGCGAGGGCTTTCTCCAGTTGCAGCGAGCGGGGGCCACTCTTCATCGCGGTGCGCAGGCCTCTCACTGTCGCGGCCTCTCTTGTTGCGGAGCACAAGCTCCAGACATGCAGGCTCAGTAGCTGTGGCTCACGGGCCTAGCTGCTCCGTGGCACGTGGGATCCTCCCAGACCAGGGCTCGAACCCGTGTCCCCTGCATTGGCAGGCAGATTCTCAACCACTGAGCCACCAGGGAAGCCCCATTTTCACTTTTTAAAGTGTTCTGCAAAAGTGTTCTTTTGGAAGGCAATTCTGCTTAGCAAACCCAATTTGTTGAAAAAGTAGAGAAGGCATATGATTTACTACAAAATCAGAGACTCCCAAATATTATATGCAAAAAGGTGCTTTCAAAGGAGACGTTGGGAAGCAATTTTTCCCATTTTCGGATAATCCAGTTGCGATCTAATGAGAACAAAATCTAAATACAGATGATGTTCTGAGGTCTCATTTTCAATGTTTGGAGTTCCACAATATGAATGGATGGGTAGTACAGACAAGACTATTTAAGTCGTATAAGTAGAGGTTTATGTAAAATTAATACATTATAAGAAAAAGCTTTGCACAGAATAGGGAAATCTGTAGAGTACATCCTGAAGAAATAAACAATCATGGGTAGGTTAGTGATCTCACCAAAACTAGGAAAATTAGCTCCCAATTTGGGAAGGAGAGTCACAGGAAAAGTCTGCTACCTTGACTTTCTTTGAGAGAGCTCTTGCAGTTTTCTGAGAGACTCATAATCGGAAGTTGTTTGAAGTTTCCTGTTGGGAGGAAATATAGTTTCCCCAGGTAGATTACAGAAACCTGGTTCCAGCATGCAGACTAATAAGGACAGAAAAGTGAGTTAATAATCTAAAGAGGCAAAAATGATGCTGTGATCTGAAAAGATCATCAATTAATATAAAGCATAGTCTGGAAAGGTTATTACACGTGTCCAGAAGTGACCTTCACTTGCCATGGACTTGCTCTCAGAAGTGAAGTAAAATTAGTTTGCAACCCAGGATTAAATAGTGAAGGCAAGGAAAGATTAGGAAAAAAAGTGCTAAAGTGCATTAGAAGTTATATTCCTTTAAATTTTGCTCCTGAGGTGTACTCCAAACCTGGCTGCATGTTAGAATTACCTGGGAAATTTAACACAAATTTCCCAGGCTCTGTCCCAGACCCAATCTGTCACAGGTAGAGATGTAGAGTCCAATCTTCAAAAAACCTCCCTCCATAATTCTCGGGTGTCCCCATCCTAGCACTGGTTCATAGGTTGGTATTTGTAATCTGATAGCGTATGTTTTAGTTGTCAGGCTTGAGTCAACCTATCTACCTTAATATTTTTGTCAAATCCATATATCACCTACTTAATATTCGTCTCTAAATCAATTTTTTATTTAAATAAAAGTATTTTAAAGGAAACATTAGAACACTACTGTAAATAGAAAATAAGCAATAATATTCATGAAATTGTAGGTTTGATATGCTAGTTATACTTTTTCTAACATGCACTGAAATAAATACATATTAAAATAAAGTGTTTACCCAAGTGCTACTAGTAGTATATATGCCACACTTCGGGAAAAAGTGATAGTAAGTAGTAGAGCAGTGTTTTAATTTGACTTAAAGAAAGCATCAAGAGCTGGATTATAAATATTAATTTCAAAGACTCCTAAGTTACCCATGTGTAGGGTGATTTAGCCACTGGGTCAATGATCTCCTCACCAGTACAACTAATCACCTGGGGGCTGATGTCTAAAATATAACATGGGCCTAAAATTATCCTTCATGTAAAAGAAGACTTAAGAGCAGCTGGCTGATACCAAAGACCTTTTATTTTCTATGGTAATTCTAATTAATTCACATTTCACTCTCACCTTTGCTTTAGATAACAAGCCCCGTAAATTGAGTCGAACTGAAGAAAGCACTTGTATAGCCTCTTGGGGACTGGATTTGCTTCTACTGCATTTTATAGCCACTGGAAGATAAATATGGGGAAAACATCCATTAAAAATTGATAATGATAATTTGTAAGTACAAAAACCAATTAGTTAATTAGGATTTTATAGTAACAGACTTCAGAAATATTTCTACGAGACAAGTTTTATTTTGGTGAAAGGAAAATAAGTTATATGCATAAATTTGCCTTTTATTCCTTAAGAAGGATAGCTTATTGCTAAAAGGAAAATTCTGAGGAAAATGAGGGATATTTGGTGAGTTACAGACTGTTGGGAATGGACCGTGAAAACACACACGCAAGTGCACACACACAAGCACAGAGTAATGAAATTAGGCAGAGACAAGGTCTAATTGAACACAAGGTACCCACAGAGAACAAAAACATATGCAGCTCATCTTAATGTGGCTTCTCACGGTACTGAGTCCCTAATGCGGAATCACAATTGCGGATGACACCAGCCCAAAGAAGTGACATGCCAGATATTTACAGCTCAATTCTTACTGCATTTTCGTATTCAGAGTTTACATCACCATTCTGGAAGAAGTGACGCCAACAACCTAGGTGCCTGCATTTAGGGAATGTGACCATGACCAGGCTCTGGGGTCACTAAGCCATGCTTGGTATCCATTAGCAAGAAGTGGGGGAGAGGACAGTCACTCATTCCCGACACCTCTACCTCCAGCATTCTGGAGAGCCCATTTTCCTAAAACTTGAAATTATCAAGAGTGTGTAACCCTTCCTAGCACAGGGCCTGCCTATTAATGCTTTTTAAGAACAAGTGGTTAAAGCACAGTGGTTAAGAATCCACCTGCCAATGCAGGGGACACAGATTCGAGCCCTGGTCCGGGAGGATACCACATGCCGCAGAGCAACTAAGCCTGTGCGCCACAACTACTGAGCCTGTGCTCTAGAGCCCACGTGCCCCAACTACTGAAGCCTGCATGCCTAGAGCCCATGCTCTGCAGCAAGAGAACCCACTGCAATGAGAAGCCTGCGCACCACAATGAAGAGGAGCTCCCGCTCAACACAACTAGAGAAAGCCCCTGCGCAGCAACGAAGACACAACACAGCCAAATAAATTAATTTAAAAAAAAAAAGAACAAGTGAAGAGCTTTGTAAAAATATAATGCCTCTATACCCTGAGAAAACCATAATTCATAAAGAGTCATGTATCACAATGCTCACTGCAGCTCTATTTACAATAGCCAGGACATGGAAGCAACCTAAGTGTCCATCGACAGATGAATGGATAAAGAAGATGTGGCACATAGATACAATGGAATATTACTCAGCCATAAAAAGAAGTGAAATTGAGTTATTTGTAGTGAGGTTGATGGACCTTCAGTCTGTCATACAGAGTGAAGTTAGAAACAGAAAAACAAATCCCATAGGCTAACACATATATATGGAATGTAAAAAAAGATGGTTCTGATGAACCTAGGAGCAGGACAGGAATAAAGATGCAGATGTAGAGAATGGATTTGAGGACACAGGGTGGGGAGGGGAAGCTGGGACGAGGTGAGAGAGTAGCATTGACATATACACACTACCAAATATAAAATATATAGCTAGTGGGAAGCAGCCACACGGCACAGGGAGATCAGCTTGGTGCTTTGTGACCATTTAGAGGGGTGGGATAGTGAGAATGTGAAGGAGGCTCAAAAGGGAGGGGATATGAGGATATATGTGTAGCTGATTCACTTTGTTATACAGGAGATACTAACACACCATTGTAAAGCAATTATACTCCAATAAAGATGTTAAAAAATGTTTTTAAATACACACACACATATATATATATATATATGAATGTGTATATATAAAAAAAGAAAAAAAAAGACAGTAAATGCCTAATGAGCAGAGGGGCAAAATAAAATGTTGCTGAATTAAGAAAGAAAAAAAATAATAAAACATGCACAAAATGAGAAATTCTAGAAGAATAAAACTAACTTGGAATAAATAATATTTAATGTCTTGCT
>NW_020172444.1:922625-924628 GCF_003031525.2 Neophocaena asiaeorientalis asiaeorientalis | reverse complement strand
TGCCTCGTACTTCTCCACTGATTTGTTCTTGTTCCTCTAAATTATGCTCACTACAAACAGATCAATAAGCAGATCCTATTTTAAAACTACACTAAACAGTGCAACAACTGAAGTTTACTTAGTACCCTGTATCTCAGAACAGGGATGGAAAACAGATTTCTTTCTGTATGCAAACTCTCACCAATTGGTGGAGGTTGCTTGTGCCTGGCAAAATAGTTTTGCCATTCATTAACACCTTCCATGGCTGGTGAGAACTATGCTTGACATTCCTATTCTAAAATAATAATCAGACTTTGAAAGGATGCATGGTAATCAACAATGTTACACTCATTTTCAAAGGGTACAGTTAACATGGAGATAGTGAGGATTATGATGTCTGTGTCCCATAATAGAGGAAGGTTGTAACTGCTATTACTGAGGTACTTGGGCTATTTAGTACCTAGTAACATATCAAAAACAGCCGTGATTCTGTTTTCAATCCTTCATTGTCATTTTGAGAAAAACAAAAAAGCAAAAAGACAAACAGTGCTCCATTAGTCCCCTTCCTCAATCCCATTTCCAAAAGGCGTTAGAGATGGGGAGACAGGGCGGGGTGGGGGGGTGGGGGGAGACAGACAGAGAGAGACACAGAGAGACACAGAGAGAGAGACAGAGAGACACAGAGAGAGAGACAGACAGGGAGAGAAAGAAATAACCTGCTGTTTCAAATCATCGGGAAATCCAAGACAGCTGTGCTTCCTGCAGGCAGACTGTAGTTAAAATGCGTAACTATTATTTTAGAAGTTCCTGGATGGCAAAGAAGGAACGAACTTTTGTCCACTCTTTCCCAGAAGACAGAACAGCAGAGACTATAAATGAATACCCTCCAGACAGAACAATGGGTACACGATGACAACACTATTATAGAAGGGTCTCCAACACTACGTGGAGACCACAATGTCTTACACCAAGCTTTCTGAAGCACATGGCTACTCTTAAAAATAGCAACCCAGAAGGGAATAAATCATACGGAGATTTTTCTAAATGTTATATTTCCTTTTCCAGAATCGGGTGAGGTGGAGAACAGTGATGGGGAGAAAGATAAAAAAGAGAACAGAAATAACAGAGAAACTCAGCTCATTCTTCCATGAAGCACTGGTATACAAAAGCAACATAGAAAAGGTTAAGATTTATCTCCATAAATCTAAAATATCACGAGAAAAGAAAGCTGAGCATCCACTCAAGTATGCTTAAAATGTAGGAGCACGAACACATAATTCACTAAGTCAAAGGGAAACTTAAAAGAACAGACACTTGTTTTTCTCTAAGTATTGCCTGGATGAAAAAACAAAAAAAGGTACCAAAAATAGTTCGCAATCAACTTTAAGATGCAAAATGAAGATTTTTCCTCGAGTACTTCTTTAACCTGCATATTTATATTTGACAGGTTTAACACTATCACTTAGTGATTACAGAAAATATCTTGGCTTTGACTGTTATAGAGCCTGCTGTTCACCGAAATGTTTAGGGTTGGCAAGCTGAAGTAGCTCAGATAAATTCAGAGAAAATTGCACCCTGTTATAACTGCTTAGCATGGGTTTACCGAAATACAGCACCATATCCACAAAGGCCAAAGGGATAAAGAATGAGCTTCATCTAAGCCCACCCACCAGGAGGCCGGCACAAGCTACACAAGTTCTAGCCACCCTAGACCATCCTTCCACTGGTCTACCGGCAATTATCTCAACCTTTTGGATATTTATATCCTTTCGTCAAAGATAAGTAGAATTATTAACTACTAAGCCCATCTCTAAATTGTTTGAACGTTCTATGACTTCTTTCAAGGCAAAGTTAAACTTTATTCTTGTTCGTGTTTTTCTTTTTAGTTTTGAGTCCCTTATCATACAGCTCAGATCCTCTACCATAGAAGGAACAGGGTGGGGGTAAGGAGGTAAGGGATTAACATTTAAACCATGTGTAAGATACTGGTAAGTGTTTTTTTTTTTTTTTTTTTTTTTTTTTTT
>NW_020172444.1:903932-922592 GCF_003031525.2 Neophocaena asiaeorientalis asiaeorientalis | reverse complement strand
TTTTTAGCGGTACGCAGGCCTCTCACTGTTGTGGCCTCTCCCATTGCGGAGCACAGGCTCCGGACGCACAGGCTCAGCGGCCATGGCTCACGGGCCTAGCCGCTCCGCGGCATGTGGGATCTTCCCGGACCGGGGCACGAACTTGTGTCCCTTGCATCGGCAGGTGGACTCTCAACTGCTGTGCCACCAGGGAAGCCCTGGTAAGTGTTTAAATATGTTTTTACTTATTTTTCATAACAACCATAGGTAGATATTATCCCCATTTTCCCCATGAGGGAACTAAGAGTCAGAGAAGCTAAGTAATGGTGACCCCAAGTCACCTAGTTAGTATGTGGTAGAGCTGGTCCTGGAACTTGGGCCTCCCTGAGTCAAAGTTCTGCCCTTTGTATTGTCCCTTGTTGGCTACCTATTTGCTGCAACTATTAGTTGCAGAAGTTAGAGGAGGACTTTAGGATAGGTTCACAGTCCTTGTGATTCAGTTCTTGACAGTGTGGCTTCATTATTTTATTTGAATTGCATTCCCAGGGCATCACATGCCTATATTCAAACATAAATATAAAAGTGCATTATTACCTTTAACTAGTATATTTTTCATTAATGCAAATAATTAAAGGCGGCCTTTATCTGGAGTATCTTTCCCCAACTGGCCTACAATTTTATATGTAAGGTTTTCCCTCCCCTCAAATACCACCCACTAAATTTCCCAAAGTTATGGATTAGATAATATTTTTAATTTCCTTTGTATATGCCATAGCTCTTAGGTATATTGCTATGCACTCCAGAAATCTATGTATTTTTATGAATAAATATTTTCATTTATAAAAGAAGAACATGAGTCAGGAAAAGTTAATATTTTCTTACTACTACATCATCAATGCAGGAGAAGGTTACTTCTCTGTGAAGTGAAGATTAAATACCGTTGTAAAAGCATTTCCTATCTCTAAAGTTTCTATCATCTGTCACTTATTCAAACACTATTTAAGCCTCTAGCCTATTTCTTCTTATTGCTCCAGGGTGCCTACTACATAATAGTTGGTCTGTAAATATTTGCTGAATTAACTACAACAATTTTAATATAATGAAATAACCTGAAATTATTTGTAATGGAACTTTGCTTTTGACTAATACTTCTTCTTATCAGTAAAAATACATTAAAATATGCCATGGATATCAAACATCACATCAAATACCATGTGCGAGTCCTAAGGCTCTCTGAACCACTTCCTTAAATGATGTAATATCTTTCTCCCAACAACTGGACTGTGTGTCACACTTGTATGCCTTAGAGAGATACTGGAACGCCTGAGGAAAGAAAAAGAACAACTTTCAGAATAACAAGTAGAATTCACATTTCAAACTCAGCTTCCTGGAAGTCACATGGAACTAATTCCAACCGAAAAACCAGTCTCTCTTGTTATGTAGCACAGTTTCTATGATTCTCATCAAAGAAGGGGCATAGATGCACATCCAACAACAATGAGCAATTAAAAGAAATCAACAGGATGTGTCTGGATAGAGACACTTCCCTCCAAACAGAAAAATAAAAATGCTTGGTTTGGAAATCTATAAGAAGTATACACATTTCCCTAGCATTTGTAGCCATCAGCTTGAGAGACCAGTTTAGAGAATGAGGTGTGAACTTGGTGAAAACTACTGAATTACTGGTAGGTGTGTAAACTCACAGATGTTTAAAACACTCTCTTTCACAACCCCACCCTTGTGGATTCTTGAGGGAGAAGTCACAGATCAGAGAATTCAGAGTACCCTTAATTCTGCACATAAAGAGGGGACATAATTCAAGACAAAATGGAAGGATGGAAAGCAGGAGTGTGTGCATGCCTGCGTGTGAGTATGTGTTCTCTGGGCTGACAGGGCTTTGGTGGAAGCCAGCTGGGTGGACTGAGGGAGGAGAGAATGGCTAAGAATCCCACAGATTAGCTGTACTGTGGCGAATTCCAAACTTACACAAGAAGTACACTTGATTTGTTGTGGATGTTTTGAAAAGAGCACAAAATATTTAGTATTCCAACCTTGGAAACTCTGGAGGTGCATCTACATTCTAAGATAAGAAGCTAAAGGCATAACTTGAATCTATCTGGTGTTCTACTGCACTTGTGAGAAAGGGGCAGGGTAACCTTTGTAAAATATTTTATGTTTAGACTTTAAAAGCTCCTCTCTGATATTCTTATCTAGCCCCTTTTTCTTTCTCCTTTTCATAGTCTCCATCTCGGATTTAAACACTCCTTTGTCCTTGTACCGTCTACCTTAGTCTTCAGCAAGGAGCCTGCAGAAAGGGGTGTGGAGTAAATAACAAGAACCAGCTGTTCGCTGCAGCTCTGGAGGGAGAGCAGGTTAAGACAGACCCTTTTGCAGGAAACAGAGAACAATTATTTAAGAAAAATTCATGGAAAGAAAAAAGATGAATACTTACAAATCTTAACGTGTCCACAATTCAGGGTGCTTACGTTAAGAACTCTGAATCACACCTGAAAACTTGAGTGTATTCATCTTACCTTTCAAATTATCACAGTCTTCCTCCAACCATCAAAAAAGCAGATCCACTACACCTATGTTCAAACAGAAGGCAAGAGCCCCGGAGGACTGAGGCAGGACTCACCTTTTCATTTTCATCAGGCTTGTCACTCTGCCCATTTCCACACACTTGGGCATACAGCCTCCAGATTTCTCCGTCGTTCGTCACTCTTGAAGTTACTCTGCCAAACAGCTCCTGCAGCTTTCCTCTGAGGCCAGATGCAACATCTCCACTACGATCAGCCGTCCCATCCATCACTGCCCTGACCAGAATTGTAAGGACCTTAAAAGATGCACAGGAGAAACTGGGAAGCTAGAAACAACCAAACAATAACTAAAAACAAAGAGCTACCCTCACCATCAACGATGATGACAGTGAAAAACCTTGTCAGGCCTGTAAGAATATCACCCGTCACTTTTGAAAAATAAAATACAAGACGAGCCATCCAGAACCACGGTCTGGAATCGCAGGCCGACTACCTCTCCCAGTGTCCCTTTTCAGGCTCCTTGGAGGGCTCTGCTTCCACAGGGCCCTAGGCTCTGTGCACCTTTCTTCACACTCTGAGGGCTCTCTCTGAATGATCTGCTCCACACCTGTAGCTGCAAATACACTATGACCAAGTCTACCCGATACTGTCAGCGCAGCTCCAGCCCGACTCCTCTCTGGAGCCCCAGGGTTGTGCACCTCCGTATCTACCAGCCATGTCCCATCAACATCTCATGCTCCATCGATCCCAGAGGGAAACCTAGATCCCAGATCCCTCTTCCTCCTGCAGTCTCAGAGCCAGTGACCTGAGCACCAACCTAGAGTCTCTTCTCTCCTGGCTGGGCCACATGTAACCAATTTGATTCAACATTCCTAATGAGTCCTAAATCCAGCTTCTCCTCCTTTAGGTTGAGCCTCACTATTCCCACCTGGACTGCAGTGATAACACTCTAATTCTGCTAAAAGAGGTCCTGGCCCTTCCTAATTGTTGCATAATAAACTGCTAGTGCATTTGCCTTAGGTATGCAGGGTACCCACAAAGTAACTCTTGACCTTCCAACTAGCCCAGGTCCGCTCAACCATTTGCAATTTCATGGCCATCTCATTTTCATTAGTCAGATGCCTTGAATGCTGATAGATGAATTAAGGTGAGCCCCACCGTGGGTTACACTGTTATGACAAGCTACATCTGTCACATCTATATTAGGCTATGTATCTCAAGGCTTCCTGGAAGCAGAGAAAGTGCATCCTCCATCATCCGCTCTTGTGACAGAAGACCAGCAAAGACACATGGATCCACCTAAAGAACCAGCTCGAGGAGACTGCCCTCAGACCTTGCTGCTACTCAGTGCAGCCCTTGGACTGACAGCATTGGCGTCACCCAGGAGCTTGCTGTAAATGAGGAATCCTGGATGGAGATGCCGCTCCATCTTAACTGAGATTTTACATTTCTAACGAGCTCCCAGGTGATGCTGGTGTTGATGGTCCACAGATCACACTCTGAGTGGCAAGGTTCCAAGAGACAAGGTGCCACATCTTTATTCTTCCTCTGAACTTCAGGGAGAGGACCACATTTCATCACCTTGTGTCCCCAGTATCTAACATCAAGCCTGGCACACAGCTCTGATGCAAGGAGTACTTATGCCTGAAAGAAAGACTGAATGAACACACCTCTTTCAGAAAGCTTTGCTAAGAGAAATGCAACCAGTGTGACACCTTGCTCTGTCTCCCCAAAGAGCATTCTGATCTAGGCATGAGATGCATCCAAGGAATCAAGGCTCCTCTGGCCCGTGAACACTGTTAGGAATGTGAGCTCAGAGTTATGGTCCTAATTATATACAGGGATAAAAGTGGACAGGAGAACACTCAATTGTGCTTCTTTCTTTTTTGATGGACAAGGTAAATTATCTCTGCCTATAAATTCACATTACAATCCAACATGTACAGTTTTAAATCTGAAAGTAATGAAATAGATATTACAATTCCACTCATGGTTTTAAATATGAAAGTCACAATGCAGGAGAAATGGTATGAATGTGCACTACCTGTTTCGAGTAATCATTCTGTAAACGTTTCAAGGATTAACATACTTCGAAAGAGATGGTCTATTGAAATAGTTACTAACATGGACAAATGAAGCATACTAAATTAGTAAAGTTCTTTGTTTTTTCTGGGATATCACAGTTGGCCCAACACCCTATCCTCTCATTTTAGCCACGATGAGTAGCCAAAGGGGAAGAAAAATCTTTTGGCCTTCTTGCCAATAAAAATGGAGAGCTGCAGTACTGGTGTTTGAGAGGGGGAAAGTTGGTGAAGCGGGGTGTGTGTGTGTATTTGTGGGTGCATAGAGGGAACTGCAAAAGGGTAAGGAGGTAGATAGAGTGCCTCTGTGTTGGGGTTAGGGGGCAGATACCAAACACCTCTACCCAGTTCATATGCAGATACCATAAGCAGAGAGACCCTGAATATAAGGGGAGGCAATAACAAATTTGTTTTTATACTCTCTATTTGATGTATAATGGTTAAACAGCTGGGCCTTAGAAGAGAGTTCTATATGGAAGAATACATAATAGAAGTCATTCATGGCCATGGCAGATACTGCCTAGACAGACCGTGTTGGGTAAGCATCAGACCAAGGATAGAGTCTTAAGGGAACACAACATTTAAAAGGAGGGTAGATGAACAGAGGTCTATGCACAAAGGAAAGGTGGCAGAAAGTGATGTCATGGAAACCAGGGAAGGAGAAAGTAACAAGGAGAGTACATCTACAGAAGATCAGGACTGGAAGATTCTGCTGGATTTGGCAGGTTCACGGGTCAGTGACTGTATGCAGAGCTAAAGCCAGAAAAAGGAGGGCATGAGAGATCATGATTTTAGACAAGAGGCTCACAAAGAGAATCACATGAAAACCAAGACAAGTATTAACATCATAAAAAGCAAAAAGCAAAAAATACCCCCCATAGTATCCTGTAATACCTATTTTGAATATAATTTGCATAGGCATATAATATTAATAGAAAATATTCATGTAACCAAAATTTTTAATATAAATATATTGGGAAAATAAGAAAGGGAAACAGTGGAAATGCTAATATAAAAGAATTAAGTCCTTATTTACTATAATAGGAAGTCAACTGATAATACCTAAAATTTGGTTAATAAAAAATAGTGGCGGGGAGCGGTGGAGCAGGAAATTGCTGTATTTTGTTATAAGCCTTATACTACGACTTAACTTGTAAAAACTATGTTATGTTATTTTAATAACACAAAAATTTAATTTAAAAATAGAGAAAAAGAATAAATACAAAGATTGGCAAAGAGGAAACAAAAAACGACAGGACACATGAATATTCATTTACAAACTTTAAAATTATGTCTTTGGTGTGTGTAGGCGGAGGGGGGAGAGGCAAAGACTATAAGGGGACCGTGAGGACTTTGGGATGCTGGTGATGTTGTGACTCACACTCGGCGGGGCGTGGGGCGGCGGGGTGGTTTACACAGGTGCATGCCCTTCGTGAAAATTCATGTTTACTTATGACCTGTGTACTTTTCTATATTTTCATTCTATTTTAATAAAAGTTAATTAAAAAGGTATTTCCTGCAATTAAGAAAGCCCCATAAAGTGAAGGAAAAAAAAAAGAGTTATTAGAATACATTAACAAGTGGAGCTAATATGTAATCTTCAAAAGTGGGTTTAGAGTGATAAAATTTTTTTTTAAACTATTAATGTTATAATTTACTGGCTAATATCACCATTTCCTCCCCTCTAACTGGTGAGAAAAATCACACTCTTGTTATCCAGACTGACTACCAAAATAGTAACTTTTAACATATATTTAACCCTTCTTTAGTAAACAGGTATTTTTAACTTAATAAAAGCAAAGGGTGTGGTAGTAGGATTTCTTTGATAAAATGAACCACCAAGGATTATGATTTTCTCCTGGGCAGTCTACAAAGTTTACCTGCATTATAGTCCTTTGCACCATCAAAGGTGAAAAAGATTTTTTTTAACAGGTAAATGTTTTTATCTACTGTAAACTGGGTAAAAATATGATTATTGAACCCATCGGTAACTAGTTAAAACTATAAATTATTAAGTATATAATAAGAGGCTGAAGGGTAGAGTACTAAAGTTTAAGAATTTAGAGGTAAACGATTCTTGGGGAAACAGGATCCAAGATATGGCCACTTGGATGGGTTGCTCCTATGAAATAAGATGAGAGCAAAGAAGTTTAAGTCCAAAGTATTGGACGTGCCATCTACCTAAAACCAAGTGTTCAAGAACAGTAGATCTAGAGTGGAGAGGAAGATATACATAGTCGGTTGCTGAAGTCCACCATGAATATGGGGGAATGGCTAGGAAGTTGGTAAACAGCGGTAAAGAGGACAGGTCTTCTGTCTGCAACATCACAGAACTGTTGTATCAAGGAGTCAATATACAGGTAAAGAGCTTCAAAAACTGTAAAGCAATATAAACCTATAAACTACCACAATAATCACTGACCCTCAACTTCCTTACTCTGTCAAAAGCGGACAGCAAAGCCCTCATCATCACCCACTCATTATGTGCCCCTATACTTACTTGGATTAAAATGGAGCTAAAGAAGAACAAACTCTACCACCATGGTATCAGCCCTCAATACCTCCCACTACCCCTGCTCTGAGCACTCACCATGTGCTAAGCCCCATTCTAAGTATGCGACCAACATGATTTCATTTAGTTCTCACTGTAACCCTAGGAAGCAGGGACTTTATTATCTCCACTTTACAAAGAAATTGAAGCATGAGAGGCAAAATGAACTTCTCAAGGGCACAGAGCAAGTGAATGGTGGAGCTGGGTCTTGAACACAAGTGATACTGGCCTCCTGAGTTTTGATGAGGATGAAGAGAAGACGATGATGATAGCAGGTAATATTCGTACATATACACCTTCCTATGAGCCGGGGGCCCTATGAACACAATCTTCCTAACAACCCTAGGGGGAAGGTGCTCTTGTTATTTGTATTCTGCAGATGAAGAAACTGGAGCACAGAGAAGGTAAGTAACTTGTCCAAGGTCACACACCTAGGGAAGGCAGAGGTGGATTTGAACCTGCAGCTCGCATCCTGGCTCTTGCTCTCAAGCATTTGCTGTATTAAATGATAAAGCACAGTTCCTTACTCCTCTGTTGTTCCTTCCTTTCTAATAAGTTCTTTTCATTGGAAAGATTTTCTCTTTTATGAAATATGTATGCCAATAACTTTGATTAGTTCACTATCATTTTTTTGCCAAATCTTGAATCAACCCAAACCAGACAAGTTTTTGTTGTTTTTTCTTTTTTAACTTAAAAATTTCCCCAAGACATTGGAGCTAATAAAAAATAAAGAGAAAATAAAATTCGCAAACACAAGCACTACTGTCATTAATTTCTAATTTCTTTACTGTATGTAAATTTTAAAATATAATACTATGTAAACTGTTTTATCTTCCTTTTTCACTTAACATTATGTCATAGAATTTTTTGATGTTTTCATATATTCTTTAGATAGATCACTTTAATAGATTCAAAGCCTCCCACTGGGTTGACAGAGCACAGTCTATTTAACAATTCCCCTGCAGTTAGATAGTTAGGCTGTTTCCATGTACTGCCATTGTCCTTATCATTATAAAGAACACTTCACTGCATATTTTTGTGCCTAAAGATTTTTTTCATACTGAAGCTTCTTTAGGTTAGAATTCCAGGAACAGAACTATGCAATCAAGGGAATGAACATTTTAAGACTCTAGAGGTAAGCTGGATACTTTCAAAAAGGGCTAAATCAAATTAGATGTCCATCTGTAGTATATGAAAATGTGTCACTTCACTGCATATTACCAGCACTGGGTGCACGCGCGCACGTGCGCGCGTGTGTGTAGCTGTTTTAATCTTTGATATTTTGTTCCACTAAAAGTATACGCAGCTATTATTCTGAATTTTACTTTATTATTAGTGAATTTAAATCTCTTTCCAAATTTTTGTTAAGTATATTTCCTTTTTAAGATATTTAAATTTTTTCTTAATTTGTACGGAACTCATTATTTTCCAATGTGAAAATGGTTTTATTGTTCATCTTCATACGGAGATTACATAGCCTACAAGCTGATGTACTAACACGTTGCTAGCCTCTTTTTCTGAACCCCAATTCTGTACACTGCTTAAAAAAAAGAGAAAGTTGATGAATCTGAGAAAGTAACAGCAAACACATGGGAAACCCTGGAGAGACAGACTGGCTGGGTCCTGGTTTGGTGGAGAAGAGCAGCCCAGGATGGAACGTACAAGGGACCAAGGTTCACAGATGGGCTGAGAAAAGCTGTTTAGTTGTGCTTTTTATTTCTTCCACACACTACTCTATACACCACTTGCCATCAACGTGGAGAGACTGAAACACAGCAGTGCCAGCCCAGTGCAAGCCAGGGACCAGGCAGGTACCGCCTGGGGGCAGAGGGCCTGGCCAGCCCCCCACCTGCTGAGGTTGGATGACTACTCAGGAAGATGGGACTGGAAGAAAGCAGTGCCTGGCAGAGATAAGAAAGGTTTCCTGAGGAGCCAGGCCACTTGGCGGTGGCGGTGGTAGTGGTGGTGGTGGTGATGGGAGGAGGCAGTGGCAAGGTGTTTCCAAAAGGTGAGCTCCCCTTGTGACCCAAACTCACCAGGAGGGGCATAGTTGGTCCTGGGCTTGCTTTAGACCCTCTCACCAAGTACGCATTACCAGTCAAGCAGCCAATACCCCCGGGGGAGTTGAGCCAATAGGGACAAAATTAAGACATCTGAAAAGTGCAAGCATAATGAAAGAAACAAATTGAACAGCCTATGTGAAAAAGAATTAAAGGGACATGTGGAGGAAAACTTGATTTCATAATACATATCCTCAGGAAGATGAGTGGGAAAAACCAAGGAAATGGTGAGATCCCCAGGGTAGCAGTATAAGCGGGGAAGAAAAATAGCATGAGGACTGAGCCTGGAATTGCTCTCACAGGGAAGGAAAGGCGAGAATGATTCTGCAGAGGAGATGAGGAAGCTGCATCTGGTAGCATAAGAGTTGTGAAATTCTGGAAGCCAGCCGAAGAAAGCATTTGAAGAAGGAAGAGAGATCAACTGCGTTAAGTGTAACAGATAGGCCGGGAAACCTGAGGGCTGACAGCTGTCCCCTGGATGTGGCAGTATAGACCCTGACAACAGCACGCTCAGTAGGCTGGCGGAGATGAGCCTAGAGGGCGTGGGTTCCAAAGAGGACAGGAAGAGGGGAAGTGGAGACTGTGCAGCAAGATGCTTCTCCCAAAGAGTCAGCCCTGAAGAGCAGCAGAGGAATGGGCTGGGGACTGGGCTGGGGGCGGGGGGAGTGCACGTAAATTATTTGTGCAGTTTGTAAAGCTTGAGAACTTTCAAAAGACAAGAGCAACGATAAATGCATTTGTAATATAACACAGCCATACAGGTAAACTTTTACCCATGGTGATTATAAGGGAAGGTCCACTTGCCTTTTTATTGGAAAACTAGTCCTAATACCCTACTCCAAAGATATTCTTTATTTCGTCTGTGGTTTTTTTCTTGGGGGTCTGGACACCCTTGGGGATGTATTTGAGAGTTTTGAACCCTCTACCCAGAACAGGTACACAGCCACATACACAAATTTGTTTCATGATATTTCAGGTCATCTCACAATCTTCTGAAGCCTAAAAATAGATCCTTCTTAGAAATTCTAATTTGTCCACCATGGCATGGGATTCCGGTCTTCTCTCTCAATACTGCATATGACTAAGTAAGTGTATCTCTTTGAAAAGCTTTATTAGTTTTCTATCAACTCCTTCCCTATTCTTATTATCCCTTCTGTCCCTTCCAGATGTTCAAATCTCTGGTATTGTTTTAGGCAAGACCTTCATGTGATCAGTTGAGGTCTCTCTGGCCTTCTCTTGGGGGCACCTCTGTGCATGTCGCCTCTCCTTCTACCAAAGCTACCAATGAGGTGTGTGTTGGACACACTCCCTTACCTTTACCAACCTCACTATTCTCAAAGCCACCGCTTTCTCCCTGAAAAGGAGCGTGAAAGTTGTGTCCCCCCCACAAATTCATGTTGAAACAGAACCTCAGAATGTGATCTCGTTTGGCAATAGGGTCTTTGTAGAAATAATTAGTTAGGCTGAAGTCATATTAGTGTGGGCCCTAAATCCAATGACTAACGTTCTTCTAAGAAAAGGAGCCGAGAAACAGAGACATGAGGGAAGGAGGTGAAGTAGGTGAAGAGGGAGGCACAGGTTAGAATTATGCAGCCAGAAGCCAAGGAATGCCAGGAACCAGAAGCTGGAAGAGGCAAGGAAAGATTCTTCACTGAGCCTTTAGAGGGAGCATGGCCCCACCAACACCTTGATTTTAGACTTCTAGCCTTCATTACTGAAGAGAATCAATTTCTGTTGTTTGAAGACACCAAGCATGTAGTAATTTGGTAGAATAGCCCCAGGTAACGAATCCAGCAGTCTTATGTAGAAAGACTAAGGCAACATGGAGAAGAGTACAACGAACGCTTCCCAGGACACTTAACTGGCTTCTACTAACCCTCTTCCAGTTTCAGTTCAGAAGCACTAAATGAGGCTGTCATGTCTCAGCCTGTCCCTCCTCAGGACAGTGGCGTCCAGCCCTCTGGTCAGAAGTCATCCTTTCCTCATGTGTAGAAGTTTTCAATTCAAATCTCTCCATCTTTTCTTTAGCAGAGTGTGGCTTTTGTGTCATGATTTAAAATGTTTTCTCCACCCCCAAGCTTATAAAAATATTTACCATACTTTCTTTTAAGTGCTTTTATGGTTTTACTTTTTCAATAATAGCAACGATACGATCACGATGCTGACGGCAGCTATACTCACAGCACTCATATGTGCCAGGCACTATTCTCTGCCCTTTACATATATTAACTTACTTACTCTTCACAACAATCTTGTGAGGTACTAATATCATCCCTGTTTTACGAAACTGAAGAACAAAAGTGGTCAGTAATTTGCTCAGGTCATATAGCTAGTGATTGGCAGAGGTAGTAAGCAAAGACTGTCTAACCCCAGAATCTATGCTCTTACCTACAACATGATCCTGCTTCTCAGGCCATTTCAATTTAAATATTTATCCAGGGACCTCCCTGGCAGTCCAGTGGTTAAGACTCTGTGCTTCCACTGCAGGGGGCACAGGTTCAATCCCTGGTCGGGGAACTAAAGATTCTGCACGCCAGGTGGCACGGCCAAAAAAAAATAATAATAAATGAATAAATAAATATCTTATCCATTTGAATTTATTTTGGTTTAAGGAGTGAAGCAGAGCCTTCATTTTGGGTCCCAAATGCTTGGCCAACTGTTTCAATACATATTGAATATTTTATTTTATCCCACAGATTTAAAATGCCATCCTTAACATGAACTAAATTCTCATACTTGAGTCTGTTTCTGAATCCTCTCTCCTGTCCCATTTCATTCCTGTAGCAGATGTTAACTCTTAATATAATAAGGATATTATTAGCTTTTTATCTTTTCTATTTGTTACAAATATTTCATCACATATTTTTTCCATGAAGTCATAAAAATTCCTCCACTTTTTTTTTTTCTTGCTTCAAAGTTCAGGAAATATGATAAATACCCACTTGTACTGCTAATTTTTCTAGGAGATGAAAATATATTTAGCATATATTTAGCCCGTTTGGAATTCATTTGGTGTATCATAAAATAATCTAAGTATATTTTTTGAGCCTGGATGTTTAGAGGGATTTCATTTTAATCAGTATAAACAGCCCTGCAGTCCCTCACTTCCTAACTAAACCAATGCCACACCACCAACTTCATGTAATGACGTCTAAATCTCTAACCCACATCTCTAATCACTTCAGTGATAGAGCACTTTTGTTTCATTCTCTTTCCTCAGCCTATTTCTCACTTCCATCATGGTCCATGGACTGCATCAAGCAGAGTGTGACTGTGGGGGACCACCACTAGCCCTGAAGAAAGCTGACTTTTTCTCACACGGAGGTGCGGTGATTCTAATCTCCACAAAGAGAAAAGTATAACTATCCTCTTCCCCAACACTAACCTTGAGGTCCTTGGCCAAGTCTCCCCAAAATCTTGGCTGAAAGCACAAGGCGTTGGCCCTTTGAATCCTGGAGGTCTTCAAAGCAGGAAGGAATAGGATTGCCTCAGGTCCAGTTACAAACACTTCCAGGAGGGCTGGAGGCCAGGAATGAGGCCATTTCCCGCCTCCCTGGCTTGGCCAAGTCCCCCCTCCACTTGGAGCTCTCTAAAGAACCTACTCTGTTTCCTGGTCTGATAACCCTGACCCTTGGCTTCCCCACACCTCAGTTATCAGAGAGACGTAGGCAGTTTAACATTGTCTTTTTCACTCCTTCACCAAAAAAAGAAAAAATTTCTTCACGTGTGGAAAAGGCATGCACAGGTTTTAGGTTAAATAGGTCAGACTTCAAGTCTTGGCTTGACTGCTCGTTAGCTGTGAAAGATCAACTTTATTAGTTCATCTTGCTGAGCCTCAGATACTTCGGCAGTAAAATGGAGAGAGTATCTACTTCACAGGCACAGAATTTGTATACAATATATCCATTCCCTCTGCTCTTCTCTCTCAGGTAAGCCCAGCCACCACTTGCTCCAGGACTTCAATCTGGTTGGCAACCTGCCCCACTGCCCGTCAACACCACCTCCCTCCTTCCCCAAATAGAAATCCACACAAAGAACAACATCCATAGGAAAGAATACATATTGTATGACATTCAAGAGAAAGCAAAGCTGAACTGTGGTGACAGAAATCAGATAGTAGTTGCCTGGGTGAGGGGAAAGGGTGGTGGTTCAGTTGACTGGAAAGGGGTATAATAGAACTTTCTCTGGTGATGAAAATGTTCCATATCTTTTTTGGGAAGTAGTTACATAAGAATACTTAATGGTCAAAACACATCAAACTTACACTTAAGATCTGTGCATTTTATTATATGTAAATTATACCCCAATTTGAAGGAAAAAAAACTTTGTTAGATATAGTTCAAATGCACATTAATATGATGGGGAAATGTGCTTTTTAATATAAATCTTCCCATAGACTTCAAGGCTTGGTTCACCAAAAAACAGACATGCCTAAATGTGAATCTTATCTCTGGTTCCTACTAGATATATGACTGGTCAAGTTATATAACCTCTCTGGGTCTCATATTCATACACTGTAAAATGACGACTATTTAGTACCCACCTCAAATACCAAGAACATAGTGCCAAGAACATAGTAAGCACTGGATATATGTTAATCCCCTTTCCTTCCTCTTCCATTTATAAACAGCAAATGGGGTGCAATAATGCAATACTTAAATTTTTCCCCAAATGACTGAAAGTTATCAAAGAAGAAGGAAGAAGAGGAGGAAGGGGAGGAGGAGGGGGGATGGGGGAAGAGCAGAAAAAGAAAAAAAGAAAAGGAAAGAGAAAAAAATGAACACATCAACATTAGAAATTATCCCAAGGAAAGAAGCATGAATATACACAAGGATTTGTCTGCAAGGATATTCATGGCACTATTAACAATAGTAGAAAACTGGAAAATCAGACAGGGGCTAATTACACAGAAACATGAAAATTAGTTTTATGATAGATTAATAAAAGTGTGTACAATCCAGACATGAATATAGAACATAGAATATAGAATATAGAACAGTGTTCTTGAGTTATACTAATCTATGCATTAGTCAAAATTAGGACATAGAGAGAAAAGGCAGTAAATGATAAAGGCAGTATATCCACCCATTCTCCTATTACAAATAGTGAGAAAAACAATTTATAGTTAATTTATCATGTGTCTGTATTAAAATGAATATGAATTTACACACACACACAATAAAAATATTAAAATGGCAGTAATCACATCTATAAAGAAGTAGAAGAAGAATAGATAAAAAGAGAATTTTAAAGCAAACTGAAATAGAATGAGGTCAGGTAGTGTGAAACATAAGAATATCAGAGTTTTTTTTTTTTTTTGAAAGACACCTGTTGCCAAACTTGCAGAGTCAAATTCAGTAAAATTATTTTAGCCACGATAAAAATATTCCAGACAATCTATCAACTGTCTCAGTCCACGCTGACTAGCAGTGAGAAAACATGATGGCAGACACAAATATGCCACGAAGCTAAATATGACTGAGACCATGCTAGCCATCAAGACCTTCCTTCAGTGATGATTTAACCACTCTGGAGTGAGTCTACCCACACCTGCCAGAGAGCAAACACCTCCATCAGTATTCTGTGACACTTCTGGAGAAAGCTATTAACAGGGCCTAGTATAAACTGACAAATTATCTCACTGTGGCTATTTCTCCATCTGAATACCCGAAAGTTCTCTATTATAAGGTGCTAAAAATGATCATTTGACCCGAGCAAGTCACTGGTTATCTAGTTCTTACGTTCTGAGTAATATTTCCCCAAATCCAAGTATAAAAGTTAAGCTAACAGCCATACCATCTGACATCTTTATAGCACCTTATGTTTTTCTAGGTGCTCTGTTTATAAGCAGTATTTTGTCTAACAGGAATGATTCTTGGTGTTCCTGTGTGTGGCAGGGGTGCTGAGGGAAGAAGTCTTAAGAATACAGATGCCATCCTTGATTGTTTCTAAAAATACTGAACTTTTTTAAAAACTAATTTCAAACTCATCAAAATATTAGTGCTCAGATGAAGTACTATTGTACGAAAGGAGGTTTGGTTCATATTCTGAATTTGAGGAACAAAAGAATTACAGGAAAAAAGAAATCAAAATATTAGCTGGCCATGAATTTAAACTAAATCCTAATAATTTTCTCTAGGTAGGAAATGACTCAATTTTCACTTAAGTTAAAAATGATATAAGTTAAATACTCTGCTAAAACAGGTAGAGGATTAGAAAATTTTCAATGGGAATTAGAACACAGTTTTGCTACGGGTGAAAATTCTTATGATTAGATTTGCCTGAAGGAGTTTAAAACTGTGAATATGATCACTGAAATATGTTTGGAAACTCTATTTAAGATAAAAATTAAATGAAAGCATCTTAATTTATGCTGGGAGAAGTTTTGGGGTGTTTTTAAAACTTTTTTTCCTTTTCTCAAAATACATCTCTATGCATTCAGAACAAGCTTCGTGAAAGGAAAAAAAAAAGAATTTATTTCAAGTGTAAAATGGAATATACTACCAATGCAAATTATTTACATTCTCCCTGAGATTTTAGAACAGGCTTCACAAGGCTTTCTTAGTAAAGAAAGGTCTTTTAAAAAATTACAGTTGAGATAAACAAGAGACAAGTACTTTGCAATCTCTGCACCATCCTCAGTGGTTCAGCAACACACCGAGAACTGTTCAGAGCCTCATCAGTGCCCTTTGCCAAGGCGCTAAGTGCGGAAGAGAAAGAGCCATCACAATGGTGAACAGGACAAGTACTAGATGACCAGAGGACTGTGCAAACAGATTGGCTAGGGTTCCTATCCTCTCTAGGATGTAAAACTCTGCTATGCTTCCATGCACGTTTTAAGTGATCTTCACTCTATAAAATTCAAGTCCCTTCTTTCTATAATGGATGGTTAATGTACAACAGTTAAAAAGGGGAAAAAAAAAAAAAAAACAAGGAAAAGAAAAGTAATTGAAGGGGTCAACAATGCTCCTGTAAGTAGGCATATGGTTCTACTTGAAGCCACAGATCTTTAAGTGAACTGCCCAGAACCTGAGCTTTAAAGCAATTTAGTGAATTATATAGCTGTATTTGCAAGAACATGCAAACAGGTTGAGGGCTGGGGCTACGAAACCAGAAACCAGACAAGGTAAATTTTGGAACAGCTGGAGTACATCTATAATAAGCCATAAGAGTAGTGAGGTATTATCATATATTACATGTTATTTGTTTTTTCATAATTCCAAATTCACCACTTTAAATAATATATATGTTGATTATTGCAAATAAAGTATTAAATTTTCAAGCCCCTGGACTTTGTAACCTACAAGCTCCTATACACCCTATCTTTAAACATTCTCTTCATCCACAATAAAACCCACAAGATCTTTTATATTTAATACTATTGGATGTCAAACATAGGGGCTTCAAGTCTCCCATAGTTTCTGAAAGGATACAGTATTTTTTGTACTGTTAAGAATCAACCAGTCCTGACTTCATCCCAGATGAAGACCATCTCATTAAACAGTGCAAAGAAAATGTTAGTCTTCATTTCTATATTGTTCAAACAATCTGAAAGTATGCAGTGAATGATTGTTCAATGAGTGGATAAATGAGTATGGGAGTTAATCCAGCTATTGCACTGAGATAACCAAAGTTATAAATAACACGAGCGTCACTCTATTAGGTTTCTGCAAGCTGACTATACATATGTAAACCACATATCAGATTTTCATAACTGAGTCTCAGTCTATGATTACACAAACATATTTGACATTGGAATGCCAGAATTAATATGTAACTGAGAATATTCAACTATACAAAAAAGCCCTCTTTTATATATTACTGTGTTTAACAAAATCTTCCTATGTAGAGTCAAGGAAACAATTTACATTATATAATGAAGTATTAATACCAAACACAAACTGAAATAACAAAATATGAATATCCTACCTGAGTATCTTTGTATTTGTCTCTTAAGTCCAAGAGCCGATGATAAGCATTAATGGCTTCTGAAAATTCCCCAATGTCAGTGCTAGTGAGAATATAGTTTTCCCAGATCTGCCAATGTTCATAGTTGCACTTGAGGGCTTCTTGTAAAGTTCTAAAAGCTTTCACTCTATTGAAGGTCAAGTTAAAAAAACAAAAAAAACAATAATGAATAACCATAGCTAAATAAACTATAGCTACATGTATAAAATACTAATGTGGACTTTCTGTCAGTCCTTAATCATTCAAGTTAATAAACAGAATTAGAGGTTCAAACAACCCGAAACCACCTCAAATTTCCCTAACAGGAAATGACAAACAAAAACAAGTAGAAATGAAACAAGAATAGGGAGACATATATAAAAACCAAGTAGAAATTTTGAAATTGCAAGAGACATTAAAACAAACAAACCAGGCTTCCCTGGTGATGTGGTGGTTGAGAGTCTGCCTGCTGATGCAGGGGACGCGGGTTCGTGCCCCGGTCCGGGAAGATCCCACATGCCGCAGAGCGGCTAGGCCCGCGAGCCGTGGCCGCTGAGCCTGCGCGTCCAGAGCCTGTGAGCCACAATGGGAGAGGCCACAACAGTGAGAGGCCCGCGTACCGCAAAAAACAAAACAAAAACAAACAAACAAACCAAAAAACCTCAACATGTGACAAAAACTAGATTACACACAGTCAAAAAGAGTACTGATGAATTGAAAGATAACAGTGAGGAATTCAGATTAAAAAATAAAAGAGTAATAAAGAGAGGAAAGAATGAGAGGTAAGATTTAAGCATATATTCGATAGACATTCCAGAGTAAATAAATGCAGAAAATGGCAAGACACTACATTTGACAAGATAATAGCTGAGCATTTTCCAGAACTGAACAAAGATCTAAATTCTAGGATCAAAAGTATATTTTGTGTACTGAGCATTATATTGGGTTGGCCAATAAATAAAGGTAAACCAACACCTAGACACTTTGTGTGAAACTGCAGAACATGAAGATAATCCTAAAACCTATAAAAGAATGACAGTTAGAGGACAGCAGATATTTCATTAGCAGCAGAAGATGGTAGAAGGCAATAAAATACTTTAAAGTGCAAAGTAAAAATAACTGTCAGCCTAAAATTTTATAATCAACTAAACTTACCACTCAAGAATAAATGCAAAATAAAAAATTTTACATGTACAAAGACTAAGGAAGCTTACCACCTACTGACCCTAACTTAAAAGAACTATTAAAGCATCTCCTCTTGCAAAAATAAAAGGGACTTCAAAGAGAAGAAAAGGGATACAAGAAATGATCAATGGTGAGAAGAGAAAATGAAGTATGTCAGTAAATTTAAATAATTATTGAGACCAAAAACAATTATGAGTTGTGTTTAAAAAAAAAGTAAAACTACAAGTATATAGACCATATTCTCTGCAACTAAATAAGAAATCAACAGTAAAGAGACAGTTAAAAAAATATATGCCTGCAAACTTAAAAATGCACTC
>NW_020172444.1:885908-903724 GCF_003031525.2 Neophocaena asiaeorientalis asiaeorientalis | reverse complement strand
TTTAGGGGGGGGGGGGGGGTGGGAGCATGGAGAGATTAATTTTAGAAAGTACAAAATATTTAGAATTTAATGAAAGCATTATATACCACCATCTGCGAGATATATGTAAAGCAGTATTTAGAGAGAAATTTATATTTTTATATGTATTGATTATAATTATGAAAGATGGGAAATAAATGAGCTAAAACATCCAACTTAATTTTGTAAAAGAACACCAAATAATTCTAAGAAAGAAGAAAAGAAATTCTAAGAAAGAAGAAAATACGAAATAAAATATAAAGAATATAAATGATCAACAAAAGCAAAAGCTGGCTTTTTGAAAAAGACTAATTAAACAGACAAATGTCTAACTAAATTCCATTTAGAATTTAGAAAAATGGTATACATAAAATTAGTAATTTAAAAAAAAATCGTAAGAGAACATTATGAACAAATTATGCAAAATGAGCTAAAAAATAGAAAGCCAAATAAATCAATAAAAATTAAAACCAGGCTAGGTGGTTTTACAGATAAGGTTTATCAAACCATCACAGAATCCTTGCCTTATCCAAGCTACTTCAAAAAATAGAAAAACACTATTAAAAACTTGATATTGACAAGGAAATCAACAGAACTTCATGTCACCTATTCTAAAAGTTAAACATCTCAGCTCTCAAAAAGATTCTTAATACTTTACTCTACTGGCTGAACAACACTATAGCTCCCTTATAGATCATAAATGCTTTACTGGACAACTATAGTAACCTCTTTCAAAGGTATGCTATCAAATCTCCCTCTCCAAGAGCCATTTTGAATTTGCTAACTTAAGACTACAAGGTCCACCTCCCTTTCCCTGCTGAGCCTCACAGGGTTTCATCAAGACCCCTTCTCTTTGCTGACTTCACAAGGCAAATTTTAGAGAGGATGGTGGGGGGTCTTCTGGCTGACTCAGGCCCTTGCTCTGAGAGTCACCCCCTAAAGCACTTAAAAAGAAGTGTAAATTCTTTTTACTAACCTTCCCTGCTAGTCACTGAACACACAAGTCATTTACTCATTCTCTAATATACCTATTGTACTAATCAAAATTTCTTTACAATTAAGTCCTTTTAGTCTTTTCATAACCACAATTCACTACAGTTTAGTTTCTTATACCCTCTATTAAACAATTTACTGAAAGTTGTCATGGCACTGATTCATTTATCCCTTGACCCACCCTCCTTTACAGTTAAAAATGTAAGTGCTCTTGCTCTAATACTTCTTCAAATTCAGCCATAAATTGTTTCTATGTGATTTTTTTTTCTTTCTCTACTCTACTCCCTATGCCCACCTCATATGTGATAGCAACTGCCTTCAAAGGCAGTGGATTGAGATTCTGCAGGTCTCCCATCTACATAGCGGGTGGGGGTGAAGTTGTCCTACTGGAAAAGCACTCAACAAGCAGCAGTCCACACCAGGAGGATTATCCTTTTTGTATGTCCTCCTATCCTCTAATCACAATTTTTTGGCCTCAAAATTTTTGCAATGAAATCCTTTTTTTGGAAGTATGACTTCCTTCTAAGGAGTTTCAATTCCGGATTCATTTATCAAACCCACAATGGTAGTGATACTGCACTATGACAGTTATATAGGAAGATGGAAAAATTTCACACGGGACTGGTAGGGACATGATGCCTAGGGGAATCAGATGAAACGGGGGAAAGAGCACTTTAGTGAAGAACCTGGTGACAGCAGAGGGAGAGATGAGATAGTTTAAAGGGTCACTTTAAGGCAGAGGTAGGATTCTTTTGAGAGGAGCATTAATAATTTGCCCCTGAAGTAACAATCTCCTGAGTCAAAACTGAGCTCTCTCTGGAGCAGCAGCAGCAAAGTAAGCAAAGAGTAAAGAGGCAAGAATAAAGGAGTGATTTACCTCTGACCTTACAACCCCACTTTGACACAAAAACCTATTCATGGAGCTGCAGGAAGACAAAAAAGTGTCAAAAAGAAGCTGAGGAACAATGTGCAAGAGCCACTAAGAGAGAAAGCAATTAGAATTCTTAGGATTAATGGGCTGGAGGACAACATAGAGTATCAAGAGCCTCACTACATACAAAATTATCAGTATTACTAGAAAAACCCACTGAGATCATTCTACAACTATGACAGGGATTTCCCCTGCCCCTGCTTTAACTAAACCAAAAGGGTCTCTAGTGAGTTTTAACGCAATCAGTTGCAATCAAGAACATAATATTATTTTCCAAAG
Source organism: Neophocaena asiaeorientalis asiaeorientalis (assembly GCF_003031525.2). Lineage (NCBI taxonomy): Eukaryota > Metazoa > Chordata > Mammalia > Artiodactyla > Phocoenidae > Neophocaena > Neophocaena asiaeorientalis. The sequence goes on along the minus strand of NW_020172444.1, from coordinate 901,503 downwards.
AGAGCAGTAGAACAAACAGTTACTTTATTTATGTAGATTGTCATCCAAGAGCAGCGGAAGCATTTCATGATCTCCACGTAATGTGGATTTAATGATATCTTCAGAAATACTCGTGAATCCACAAAGAGAAATTAAATTTGAAAATAAGGCGAAATAAAAATGGAAATATATCTACCCTTTAATTCATTTATTTAAAACTGGGGCAACAGCCATCCTTGCCCCTTCCCTTTCCTTCGCTTTCTATAGCCAGTCAGTAAGCCCAGTTGGTTGTTCTCTTTATAAACTGGCATCTGCCCCTTCTTTTTCCAGTCTAGTTATCGCCTGCCTGGACTGTTACCACAGCTGTCTCCTAACTGGTTTCCCTGTCCCCAGTTCCCTCTCTATTCTGTCTCACACACTGTCACCAGATAAATCTTCCTAAAAAACTTCTTTCTTCATGAAATTACCCCACTGAAATCTCTGGCTTCCTACTGCCAACAGGATAGTCTCAACTAGTCAGTCAGATAATCAGAACACGCTGCCATTTGACCCCAAGTGACCTTTCCAACCTCATCTCCCACTACAGATCTCACTGGTCTCGAGCTGGACTATTTTACTTCCTATATCCTAAAGTGTGGCGTTCATGCCCGCCACTCTGCATTTGGTCACACGGATTCAGAACGCTAGGTACACAAATTAATGACCATTTATTTCCAAATCCTGAAAGGCTTCCCTGTCTCCCCTCTACCAATTCTTCAAATTTTAGCTTGAATCCAACATTCTCTCAGAAGCATTTCTGAACCAGCATCACACACCTTCTCTCCTCTGAGATCCTCACAGGACTACATGAGTGGCAGAGAATATAACTGTTCTACAAATATCACCTACCATTATTATAGCCCTCTTTGTACTTCTCACATGAGATTTACCACATACTACTTATATTATTAATCAATTTTTAAAATAATATGGCATAATATTTTATTTTTTAAACCCACACTCCCTGAAAACATTGGTTCATACTTATATGTCTCAATAATGTCCAGTACACAGCAAGCAATCATTAAGAATCTATCAGTTGAGCTGACTGACTAAAGGCATGCTTGCTTTTACCATGCAATGAAATTTAGGATACAAAACTTCAGTATCAAATAAAGAGGTCAAAAAATATTTCTTAAAAAAAAAAATATATGTTTACATACTAAATGTTTTCAAGAAATAAACTACACCTGGAATGCAAATGGCGATATTAAGTCATTCTAACTCAAAGATATGGGTAGGCAAGGGGAAAAAGACAAAGAGTAAGGCACAATGTTTCAGTGTTCAGTTGAAGGAAATCTCATTCATTTATTTTGGAAGCAAAGTTCTTCATCTTTTTCTGATGCACTTACTTTTGTTTTAATCGGATATAAGAAGTTGATAAATTGTTCCAAGCTTCAGCATTCTGAAATGATAGACAACAGTTATAGACTATTCTCATTTAGGTATAATTGCTGCAACCAAAAATATAACATTTTCCTAGCTCAAGATGTACTCTTTACAATGTTAATTTTCAATAAGGTATGTTTAAAAATGTATAGGAAAATTAAATAAATTAAACTTAACACTTATAATTTAGAACAAAAATAGTCAACAAGGGCTTACCTGGTAGCACAGTGCTTAGGAATCTGCCTACCAATGCAGGGCACATGGGTTCAAGCCCTGGTCTGGAAAGATCCCACATGCTGCAGAGCAACTAAGCCCATATGCCACAAACTGAGCTTGTGCTCTAGAGCCCGCGAGCCACAACTACTGAGCCCACATTCCACAGCTACTGAAGCCCAAGCGTCTAGAGCCCGTGCTCCGCAATAAGAGAAGCCACCACAATGAGAAGTGTGTGCACCGCAATGAAGAGTAGCCCCCGCTCGCCACAATTAGAGAAAGCCCACGTGCAGCAACGAAGACCCAACGCAGTCATAAATAAATAAATAAATAATTTTTTAAGTCAACAAAATGATATAACTATTATAGCACTAATTTGGAAGTTTGCTAAGATTTTATTTCCAAATTTATATTTACAAAATAGTTGGACAATTTATAACATAATTTACACAATATATATATTAACTACAAATCTAAAGTAATGCAAAATATTGTTTTTCCTATCATAAAAGGCTTTGCTACTTTACCATCATCCTTGATCAGATGGAAGAGTAAAGGAGTATGTGTTCTCCAGTGTTAAGCCTAAGTATTTCATCAATCAAACATGTTTCTCTACCTATTCCTCTATGCAATGACAAAAATAAATTAAAGCCTCTAGATAAATGTTGATTCTAACAAGAATGATATAAATTATGCTCGTTCCTCTTTGTTCCACATTTTATAAAACATATAGTATATAGTTCTCAAGTTCCATACCTATGATATAAAAATTAATTGGCAATGGACCTCTCCTTACAGACAGAGCACTGTTAGTACCAGACTAGCCTTATCACCATAAAAAGTTACAAACCGGACGAAATTTAGGAAACAACTGTTTTTGAGAAGTTGGACAAAGGGTTACATAGGACTATGATCCCTGAGAGAAGGACAGTTGAGTTGTCTCAACAATCAACCTACACTTCTATCTAAAGGCACTTTGAGGGCTGCAGCACGGAAAGGTAGAAACCAAACAAAGCACAGCAAGTCTTACTAAGAGCGGGAAAAGAGTTCAGAGTTCAGGGCTGAAAACGCGGCTGAATTTGCAAGACAAAATAACACGGAAGAGAGATCTGTGCAGACAATAAGCTCCAGAAATCTCAATAAGCATCTCCTTGAGTCCTTGGCTGAATACTAAGCTATACGTGTGCAGGGCAAAACTTCTTAAGGCCAGGCAGGGAACAACTACCAGACAGCTGTGAGCTGAATGGAGATTCTAGAGGTCACACAGCTCTGGGAGTTATTCAAGTTCCAACCAACCAGAGAGGAGAATTCTTACTGATCACCTGTGGGATTAAGTTCAGCCCCCAAACGGTTATACCTCAAAAGAAGGTTGACAGCAACTCTGGAATACGGACAACTCCAGACCCACCTTAAGCTTAAAATCAAGCTGATTCACAGGTAAATTAACCAAATGCCAAAATAAAACTCTACCTTCCTCAAGGGGAAGACAACAAAACCCAGAAACTCAACAACATAGCATCCACAAGTGTAGGATATAATTTTTAAAAACTGGTAGACAGGCAAACAAGCAGGAAAATTCATCCATAACCAAATAAAAAATCAGTAAATAGAAACAGACACAGAAATTAAAGAGATGTTGGAATAAGCATACAAAAATTTCAAAGCAGTTGTTATAAATATAAAAAAAAGATTTGAAGAGAACACGATAAGGTAACAACTGGGAAATCTCAGTAGAAACATGAAAACTATAGAAGAACCAAATAAAAATTCTTGAACTAAAAAAAAAAAAAATACATCGTCTGAAATGATGTTTAGTTTTTATTTTAATTGAGATGTAACTGATATATAGCATTGTATTACTTTTAGGTGTACTACATAATGATTTGATATATGTGTATATATCAGTGGGATATATTGATTACCACAATAAGTTTAGTGAATATCCACCACCACACATAGTGTAACAAGTTTAATGAATATGTTTAACAGCAGATTTGACATAAACATAAGAGCTAAACCAATAAAACTCTTAGAAGAAAAGATAAGGTAATCTTCATGATCTTAGATTTGGCAACAGATTCTTAAATATGACACCAAAAGCACAAGCAACAACAGAAGAAACAGACAGGCTGGACCTCATCAAAATTAAAAACTTTTGTACCTCAAAAGACACTATCAAGAAAGTGAAAAACAACTTGCAGAATAGGAGAAAATATTTGCAAATCATATATCTGATGTCGGATTTGTATCTAGGATATATAAAGAATTCTTACAACTCAACAGTAAAAAGACCAATAACCCAAATAGGTAAAGGATATCAATAAACATTTCTCCAAAGATGATACACAAATGGCCAAAAAGCACATAAAAAGATGCTCAACATCATCAGCCATCAAGGAAATGCAAATTGAAACCACAACAAGATACCACCTACTAGGATGACTATAACCAAAAAGACAGACAATAACCAAAGACAAGTGCTGCCAAAGATGTTGAGAAATTAGAGCCCTCACACGTTGCCGGTGGGAATGTAAAACGGTGCTTTAGAAAACAGTCTGGCAGTTGCTCAAATTTTTGAATAGAGAATGGATGAATTGTGAAAACATTAATCTAAGTGAAGAAAGGCAGTCAAAAAGACCACGCATTGTATGATTCCACTGATATGAAATATTCCGAACAGACAAATCTACAGAGATAGAATGTCCATTAGTGGCTGCCTAGGGGTGGGGATGGGGGGTAGACGTGGAAGGTGTTTGGGAGAAATGAGGAGTGACTGCTAACAGGTACAAGGGATTTCTTTTTATGGTAATAAAAATGTTCTAAAATTGACTGTGGGGATGGTTGCACAATTCTGAATATAATTTAAAAAATCATTATATTGTAAACTTTAAATGGATGAACTAGATGGCATGCGAATTATTTACCATCTCAGTAAAGCTGTTAAATATTTATAGACTAAAAGAACTTTCTAATAGTGCAATTAACATAGGCAGCACATGCTGGTGAGCGACAAAATATATGACACTTTGCTGTATACTCAGCAAAGTATATTTTTAACTAAAAAACTGTTTTATCAAAACTATTTTCTAAACAAAACAATGAATAACTTAGCTATTACGAGAAGAGACTTATTTCTAGATTTATAACTCATATAACTTAGGGTGTGACCTTCTGCCAAAGGGATACCTTCCTCCAACACAAAAGGAATTGGTGTTCTTCTTTTTTTTTTGACATAAAATAATACAAAGTTTGAATCTTTTTGCCGCCTTCTCTCTCTCTCACTCTCTTTTTTTTACTGTCATAAGAACACTTAACGTGAGATCACCCTTTTTAAAAATTTTAGGTGTACTCATCTTGCATAACTGAAACTACAGACCCCTAGGAATTGCTGTTCTGAACTACAGTACAATTCAAATAGCTTAAAGAGTACCAAAGAGCTGTAATAAGGAAAGAAGACCAAACAAACTTACGTCGGGTTCTAGAGTCACACAGCGCTGAAATGCCCTTGCTGAACCTCCATAGTCTTCCAAGGCCAGATAGGCACAGCCCAGAGAAAACCACACCCCGAGCTGCAAAGACCAAAAGACAAAGTCATTCAAACACATAGACATTTATAGAATTAATCTGAAAATCATTTAAGATACTATCAACAAACACACTACACTACTATAAAGAATGCAGAGCTATAATTTGGCTTACATTTTATATTAGTTTAAATGTACGAAACTTAGCAATGGAGATGGCACTTTTCCATATAATTTTCAAAGCTAATACAACACTGAAAGCATGTGCAATATCACTGCACGTCTTTTACCAAGAAAGACCATTCTTTGTGTTAACCAACTCCACGAAAGCAATGGAGAGCTGTGTTGACAAGCCCTGATGTTATAACTGTGGGATTAATCTAACATTTTTACTGAGCATCTATGTAACTGTGTAAAAAGTATACAGAGCATCAGCAGGTTCACAACTGATGAATGTATTACAAACTGGAGAGGAAACATTTTTGCTTCCATCTTCAAGTTAGACCACAAGTACTTCTGCAGTTTAACCAAGAGCCAAATTGCCCTAGCATGTATCTGTTTAGGCATGCCCAAAATAATTTAGAAAAAGCAGGCTGAGAATCTGGATTACCAAAGAGTCATTCAAAGAGGAAAGCCTGACTTAAGTCAGTATGATTTGTAAACTTAGAGATGTAGAAAACAGGTAAATTAGGAAGTAGCTATTGAAATCACAAAAGAATTCTTTACATCACAGGGTTTCCTTAAAATTCAATAGCCTCTGTCAAAAGGAAGATAAGACTGATAAAAATTCAATGAAATTAGTCAGAAATGCAGCTACTACAACTTTGCTTTCCTTTTAGATATAGTTAGTAAGGCCAGCAGCAGAATGCAGCTTACTTTCTTACTTTCTTTGACTTCCAGTACAAAGGCAGTAAGCCAGCAGACAGACTTGGTTGAACACTTTAGGGTGGGAAAGGAAATGAGGTGCTCTGTTATCTGTCCATAGCCTTCCACAGAGGCGAGTAGGAAGCTGTCCCTACATCCCTCCTCCCGCTGCCATTCCTACAAAACTTGTTCCATATGGCTAGTTGAGGCCTGAAATTTCTTTAAGCAGATATAGATTTTTAGCGGATAATTAGAGATAAGGCTTAGAAAGCAAACATCCTTGGGCAATTTAACACTTTGCCTTGAATTCACAAGAGGCTATAAATAACTGCTACAAGGAGCCTTTAAGAGAAGAGATTTTTTTAGAGGTATAGGTAATGGCTAGAAACGGGGTGGCTGTGTGTTTGGGGGGGTGGGGGGGATGCAGAGGTACTAGGTGGAAATAAAGTTAGAAGTTCACTTTTCTCAATCAAGGGACTCTAGCAACTTAAAAATTAGCTCATTACACTTTGCTTTTGTCTGGTTATTTACAGGATTAACTGCAAAGAGTTCCATACTCACTAAACGTGACTCATTTTGGGAGGGTCTGATGCTAACGTATAAAACAACATATAAAACAAGCTCTCTTACTTTTAACCTAGTTGAAAGTTTCAAAATCTGTGTATTATATTTCATCATTTATAAGGTGCACTTTTTTTTTTCCATTTAACATCTCTGCAATAGATGCATCTTAATAACCCATAGCTGATCAGTTTTACTGGCAGCATTCAATTTTCTATACAAGGTGGCACTTACATGTGCCTCTTACAATTGACAGCATCTTATACCCCAATAAATCATGGCAGCAAGTTTACGTGGAATGAGGTATACCTCATTCTGGGACTAAATCAAGAAAAATGAGAATTGCCCTCAAAGTTCTCAAAATGCATGTGCCCTGCTTGCTTCCTGCATCAGCAAAGGACAAACTCCCCACAAAACTATGTCACATGTGTTATAAAAAACATCAAGTGTAAATTTAAGAACTTTATTTTTCAATCCACCTGAAAAAACAAAGGTTACAAACATCTGAAATTAGCAATTATCTCACAGCTCTAACACAAGCTGGTGATGAGATTACTGTTGATCTTTAGGTTTTTAAAGCAAGTCAATATTTTGTAACCAATGTCCTAAAACCAAAATAAATTTGATAAAAACCAGGCAGATGACAATTTAATATATAGTATTATGATTCTCTTTTCGCTCTTGGTAATTTGTGTAATTGCTTTTTAATTTGCATCTGAAAGAAAATTCTAGAATCATTAACTGCTAGTATGTTTTCATCTACTGATAACATATAATTATGATGGGAGATGACTTCTGTACACATCCTATTCTTTGAAATCATGAAATGGCTTTAAAAAAAAAAACAACTCTAGGATCTTCTAACTGCTCTGGCTGACCCACTAAACCATCAAAACTGCATTCATACCCTGCATCTCAATTGAGGTCTTCGGAATTTGGCAGACTAAGGAGAATATTCAGTGCCTCTTACTCTTTTCATTTTAAACTATTACTTAATCTATATAATCCTCACTGGCATCTTGATTTAGGATGGTCATGCTCTGAAGAACAGAACATCATAAAAGAAAAAAAATCAAAAGAAGCTTCAAAAAAAAAAGAAAACTCACATGATTCCCCAAATTAAAGTTGTATATGGAGTACCAAAGGTCTCTATCTTCTAGTCCAATGCTATCAGATAGAAATATAATGCTAGCCTCATTACATTTGCTAGTAGCTATTTTAAAAAGTAAAAAGAAATGGGTGAAATAAATGTTAATAACATGTTTTATTTAACTCTACATATCCAAAATAGTATCATTTCAACATGTTATCAATATACAAAATGATCGAGATATTTTATGTTCATTTTTTTTCGTATGACACCTTTGAAACCTGATGTGTGTCCTACACTTACAGCATCTCAATTTGGACCAGCCACACTTCAAGTGCTCAACCGCCACGTGTGGCTAGTGGCTACCGTACTGGGCGGCACACTTCTACACTATTTCTCCAATACACTGAGACAGACCCTGGCATACCTGCATCCCTCCCTTTTTTCTCCATTGAAAAGACTAGCTCCTCTGGCTGACACCCTCCCTTAGGCTCCAACTCTTCATATACTATAGTCACTGCTGTCCTCTCCATACAACAGCAGCCAGAATAATTAGCACTTAATGAGCACCTACAATGTTTGCCAAGCACTGATACTGCGAGCTTTCCACACATTAACCTCACCTATTCCTCACAACAGCCTTGTGAGGCAGTAAATATCACCCTCATTGAAGAGTTGACCATGGACCAGAGGCAGTCAGCAAAAGAGGAGATTCGAGGCCCAGTCAGTGTGACTCCAGAGCCCACATCATCTCCATGTGACCATGCTGCCACCCGCTACACCGTCTGCCCCACACACAGCCATGATTTACGGCAGTGCCATCCTTGTCACCAGTAGAGAGGGCGGGGTGTTGGGGGGAAGGAAAGAGTCCAATTAACATGTGCTGGGGAAACCCAGGAGACCAATTTTTTAAGAACCAGGGCATCATCTAATTCCCCCCTCCAAAAGCTCTCTGGATTAGGCAAGTGGACAAAGATGAAGCAGAAGAATCGATGGCTGTTTGGTTGGAGGAAAGAGCTGAAAGGCAAATCTCTTACCAAGGGACTGGGCAAGGATGGAGAAAGATAATCATCTGACAGAGAAGCTCTGGTGGAGATTTCTGTGGAGCTTATTTCCAAGGCAAATTGTGAAGGCAGGCAATCTGTAGGCAGGGCAGTGATCTTTAGAAGCTGACATGCTAGCTTTTTCCTCTGAGGGAGCCAGTACAGAAACACAAAAGCAGACCAACTATTTATCTTTAATATGATGATATATGCACTTGAAGAATGGTTTTAAATTATTTTAAAGATAATTATCAAAAAGCAGGAATGGTTGAAAACATAATCTCTTTGAATTTCCCTCAAAAGCCCCCTACAGAAACAGTGCAATAGAGGGAAAGATAAATGACTGGGATTCAAGAGGTTCTAAGGTACTGTATGACCTTGGCCATGTCACTTAACCTCTGAGTCTTAGTTCCCCAGTTGTTAAATAGGGGGGTGGGGGGGGTGGATTAAGCAAAAATTCCAAGGCTCCTTCAGACCTCAGATTCTGAAAACCTGGAGGTGACAGGGTTCAAAGGTACATTAGTGCCATCTAGTGGCAGAACAAGTACACTGATGATGCAAATAGAATACTTAGAATCAGCAGGGTTGACAAACTAGGAGGAAATCAGTTCAATTACAGGCTTAGAAATCAATGAAAAGAGGCAGTGAGGAAAATGAGGCCTAGAAAAGAAATGATTTGCCTAAAGCCACACAATGGTTTCTGGTGTGCAATACATGTGATGAAGAGAGTAACTGCAATACTTACTAAACCTTAATAATTAAAATAGAAATTGAACACTAAGTACCACTGGACAGTGGGCACGGATTACTTTTAAAAGTTAATTTTTACAAGGGCATTTAAAGCACATCTGCAATAGGTGTCATTTACTTATGTATTACAATTTTCTTTCTTAAATTATGAGCCTACTATTCAAATTTCCTTCCTCCTCAAGGCTTCTGCAGAATGAATGAATAATCAGTAGCTTCACTTTTTTTTTTTTTTTTACTAATTTTCCTTACAGGATTGACTGAATTTTTCTGATGTCCCATATAATAAAGTGTAACACATTATAATTGAATCCTGAAGCCAAGCTACATTCTCCATTCTCTCCTTTCTATACCCCTGACTCATTCCCATGACCCCAAATGCAGATAAGTTGTTGAATGCGGCTTCATTAAACAGGAAATGACCCAAGCCAAATCCAAGAGAGCTATCAATGCTGTCTGGTAATATCTTTTCCTAAAATGATGCTTGCTGCTCATAGTTTTTAAAAATGTGCACCACCAACTCTTTCGTAACCAAATTTCTCATTTACTATTAAATACTATGTTCTCCTCCCTAAGGAAACACAAGTCTTAACCTGCCAGCTTCTCCCTCTCTCTCAAAAGTTTCCTCTATGTCAGTGTCTTCTTTTAAACTACAAGAGCAACTGAATTTTATACACACTTTTTCTCTTTTACTAGAAAGGGTATTGTTTAGTGTCCTCCTCTTATTCCTGTCCTAGACTTGGTTACCACTGGTTCTTCTATTTGCCTACTCTTTCCAGAGAATTCACATGTGAGGTAACATGGGTGTTTACACATCATCTGCATGAAACTCTCCTGTTAGATATACCTTCCTATCTTTAGGCTACAGATAATGGGGTAACAATGATTTTCTACCACACTGCAATGGGCAGGACAGAAAACTCCACGACAACTGAGAACTTACTATGGGCCAGGAAATATGCTAGATACTTTATACATATTGGCTCTAATTTTCCCAACAGCAAATTGAGATAGGGATTATATCTCCACTTTACAAATGAGGAAACTGAAGCTCAGAAAGATGAAGTGATTTACCTTGGGATTACTAGGATTCAGAGTCAGGTCTATGGCCGCAGAGCTCTGCCCTCCCCTCTACCCTTTAGTCCCAGCTACAGCCCAGATGTTATCACAGTGCTCGTATTTCTTGGCAGTTATGCAAGTTAGACCTTAAGAGTTTCATTTTTTATTGCTTACCAATATGAGAAAGGAAGAACAAAAGAGAAGGAATCTCTTTTTTCTCTACATATTATTCGCATATGGTTATTCTCTTCTCCACTGGAATGTAAGCTCCAATCTCCTCGAACCTCCCCACCACAGTAACACAAGCGCACAATAGAAACTCTAACTCCATTTCAAATAAAAACATTTCTTCTTTCAAAAACTGAAATGAAAGAGAAAAAGTTGACCCCTACAAATCAAAGAAGAACAAAAGTTCTCAGGTTAATTAACAATTCTATCAGAGTACTACATCGTGGAAGTCTAGTCTTACAAATAGCACGGGCAGGGAAAGGTTGCCTTGATTCCTCTAAAACTCCCTGGTCTCGCAGAGAGTCACCTGCTGTCATGTGCTGGACTGTACCATTACATCAAAGTTACAACTTCACTTTGCTCCTGACAAAAGCCCCAGTGGTTATGTATTAAAGAAAAACATTCAAACCCGACAGTCTTGTATTCAAGGCTTTCCATAACGTCTAACTTGACCTCAGCCAAATCTGCCATTCCTTCCTAAATAAGACAACATCCTCTAGAGGCAAAACAATGAACAGGTTAAGAGTAAGTGCTCTGAAATCAGAAAGCTCCACCCCGATCCCAGCGCCACGCCTCATAAGCTGTGGGATCTCGTGTAAATTAATTAACCCTCTATTTCCTCACCTGTGAAATGAGGGGAATAACAGTAAGTACCTTGGGGATTGGGCTGAGGATTAAACTGTATGCAAAATGCTTAGAATAGTACCTGGCACCTAGTAAATACTCAACGTTGGCTGCTAGAATTATTATTACAACTGAATTTAAGAATAAATAGTCAGGGCTTCCCTGGTGGCGCAGTGGTTGGGAGTCCGCCTGCCGATGCAGGGGACACGGGTTCGTGCCCCGGTTCGGGAAGATCCCACATGCCGCGGAGCGGCTGGGCCCGTGAGCCATGGCTGCTGAGCCTGCGAGTCCGGAGCCTGTGCTCTGCAACGGAAGAGGCCACAACAGTGAGAGACCCACGTACCGCAGAAAAAAAAAAAAAAAAAGAATAAATAGTCAAAACCTACAGCTACCAAGAAACCTTTGCTTGCTACATGCTTGAATTTTGCATCTGCTAGTCTCCTTTCCCAAAACTATTTTCCTAATTTTTGCCTCCTATCTAAATCCCAACCACTCCTCTTAGTTCATGACATCTGCATCAGGCCTTATCTCCTTCTCATCAAGCCATCACTAGGCACCCAAAGCATGGCGTCTATTTACTCTACCCCTTGGTCACAGGAAAAGTTACTTCTGCCTCTTCTCTCTATTTAGCCCATATAAACCACAGGAGAGCAAGAGGCCACATCTCAACACAATTCTTTCGTAACCCCTCCCCCAATACCTCACAGTGATTTTATAAAGAGTTCATTTACACTTATATTCTAGCTTACACTATAGAAGATGCTTAATAAACAGAAACTGCTATTATAATATTAATGCTCTCATCTTCTTTCCTGTTTCGTTGGAAACATTTTTCTGTTTTCAGAGTTAATGCCTTCGTCTCTTCTCATTTCACTCTTTCCTAGAATGACATTCCCTAGGTTAGCAACCCATCTCTCTCTATAACATTCAATCTCTCCTTCACTCACTGGATTCAACCACATAAAGGTCTCCAGTATCTTGAACAGTGTTACTTGACTCTTCTGCCCCTTGGTACAACACTCTACATTTTGACTCTCATTTCCTTGACATGCTCCTAAAAAGAACAGTCTATGGATGTTATGTCCATTTCCTCAGCGGCCACACACTCTTTTGCCTCCTGAAGCTGGTTTTGAAGGTCATTAGTGAGCTCCAAATCCAATAAACTCTTCTTAGCTCTCTTTAGACTTTATCACTACACGTGACATTTCTTACTGATACTTGTTCTTCCTTTAGTTTCCATGACTCCCTTCTTTGGGGTCCTTCTATCCCTCTGACCAAGACTCTGGTATATTTTGTTTGAATCATATTTCACTGGTGCTACTTCTTCTACCTTCCTCCAACCCCTGGAGATGCCCGAAGTTCAAGATTTTGCCTCGTGTTCTCTTCCAACACAGTTCTCTGTCAAGAGTTCATTCACTTGCATGGATTCACCTTACTTCCACAGAAAAGTCCCAATCTGCAAGCTCAGTTCTTGGCCTCACTCCTAGGCTTCAGGCTTGGACTGACTTTCAGTGGACTGTGAGCCCTCTCTACTTCGACACGGCAACATCTCTTCATATTCAACACTCAAAACACATCATCTTCCCCTACTAAAGATACTTTCCCTTCCTCCTGAATTCTCTGTATCTATCAATAGGGACATTTCCTTTTTAACCAAACAATTGAGAAAACTGGCATGTTCTCAGATCCCGAACTCTCCCTCAATGCTGCCAATCCAGTGAATAAGGCCCAGAAAATTTTCCTTTATAATGAGCTTCAACCTGTTCTATCTTTCCATCCTCACTGCTAAAGCCACTGATCACTCATCCATGACATTCATCCCTTATTTAAACTTCCTAGAATATCACTTTTGTCATATCACTCTTTTATTCAAAACCACAACAGACTTCCATATCTGTAGGGTTACTAATCCTGAAGAAAGGCACTTAAGGCCATTCACAAACTAGTTCTGTCCATATCATTTCCCAGTGGAAACTCTCTGCTCTCTGCTGATAGGCTGACACAGCCCAGTTCATTACCACATCCATGTCTGGTTCACAGCAGGATCTTGATAATGCTTAGTGAGGCAACCACATAATGTACTGTTCAAACTGCAACATTTTTAAAAATGAAACAAGGCATTAAAAAACCATTAAAATTATAGGACCTTAAAAAGATCTTATTTATTGACCAACAAACTACTGATTGTCAAATTGGTTTTACTACTAATATAACAGGGGACCTAAAGACGGTTCTATTCGAAAACCATTTTCAAAAGTAAAATTATTTATTGAATAAAATATATTAAAAATTTGTAAATTGATTATCTGAAATTTAAAAATAACAAAAGGAACATTAAGCAAGCTATATATTTGTGACATCTGCATATTTCTCTAATATATTACAGAATTAAAATCAATTTTTCTTAGCAGATATTCATATCCTCTAATCAGTTCCTTAGTCATATCTAATTCTAATACCATGTCATTGATATTTTCTGATAATTTTTTCAGTATCTTAGTACTTTTAATTTTTTCATAAAAGTGCCTACTGTCTACTTCAAAGTTGTTCTTTATTGTTAATTGTCAAATTTATTGTTAATACATTTAAAATTGTTAAAACTTTTGATTGACTCTTTGTACGTCATAATAATTTTATCTGAGAAAATATTCTTTCTAAATGTATTGAGGAAAAATTAAAAATAGAACCACCATATGATCCAGCAATCTCACTGCTGAGTATATAGCTGAAGGAAATGAAATCACTCCTCGAAGAGATATCTGCACCCTCATGTTCACTGTAGCGTTATTCACAATAGCTGAGACATGTAAAAAACTGTCTGTCAATAGATGAATGTATAAAGAAACTGTGTGTGTGCACACGCAGGGTGAAATATTATTCAGCCATGAAAAAGAAGGAAAGCTTGCCTTTGGCAACAACATGGATGAACTTTGAGGGCATTTTGCTAAGTGAAATAAGTTAGACAGAGAAAGACAAATACCATATGCTCTCACGTGTATGTGGAATCTAAAAAAGCCAAACTCATAGAAATAGAAGAATGGTTGTTACCAGGAGTTGGGGGTGGGGGAAAGTGGGAAGATGTTGGTCAAAGCATACAAACTTCCAGTTATAAGATAAATAAGTTCTGGGGATCTAACATACAGCATGGTGACTATAGTTAACAATACTGTATTATATACTTGAAAATTGCTAGAAGAGTAGATCTTAAATATTATCATCACACACACACAAAGGTGACAGAGGTGAGGTGACAGAGGTGTTAACTAATGCTCCTGTGGTAATCATTTCACAATATATACATGTATCAAATGTTATCACGTTGTATACCTTACACAATATGTCAATTATACAATATGTCGATTATATCTCAATAAAGCCGGGAAAAAATTTTTTTAATGTACTGAGATAACTAGGAAGCTCAGAGCAACCACTGCTAAACAAAGGATATTCTGAATTCTAGTTTTGTTAATACTGAAGCTTATAAATATTTTTCTTTGGTCCTATCTTTTGGCCTCCATTTAGAGTACCTTTCTTCAACAAATATTTTTAACAGGACAATATTCATCAAATAATTCATCAAATTTATGATTCTTTGTAGGTTTCATCAAACTTACAAATTTATAAATTATAGGCTTTCTCAATTACATTCTATTCTAGAATAGAATATAAATTTATTCAGTTAAAATCAAAAGCGTTGGCAAATTATTATTGATATCTTAAGAACAATGGTACTTGGTTATTTTTTTAAGTCCTTATGTTTTTAGAGATACATACTAAAACATTTAAAAATGAAATGATATATTGGGTTTGTTTCAAAATAATATGGGATGGAGTGGGGAAATATAGATGAAACAGGCCCAGTCATGAGTTAGTAACTGTTGAAGCTGGTTCATAGGCACATGGGAGGGGACTCTTTATTCTGGTCTCTGCTAGTATATATTTTGTATAATTGAAAGGTTCATAACAAAAGGTTACAAAGAAAAGATTCCTCCTAGGTAGATGTTACAGACTGAACTGTATCCCTCTCAAAATTCATATGTTGGGGATTCCCTGGTGGCGCAGTGGTTGAGAGTCCGCCTGCCAATGCGGGGGGCACGGGTTCATGCCCCAGTCCGGGAGGATCCCACATGTTGCGGAGCAGCTGGGACCGTGAGCCATGGACGCTGAGCCTGCGCGTCCGGAGCCTGTGCTCCGCAACGGGAGAGGCCACAACAGTGAGAGGCCCACGAACTGCA
>NW_020172444.1:788773-885837 GCF_003031525.2 Neophocaena asiaeorientalis asiaeorientalis | reverse complement strand
CACAAACTGCAGAGAGAAAAAAAAAAAAAAAAAAAAATTCATATGTTGAAGCTCAACCCACAGTGTGACTGTATTTGGAGATACGGCCTTTAAGGAGATAATTAAGGTTAAATGAGGTCATAATGGTGAGGCCCTAATCCAACAGGACTGGTATCCTTTGAAGAAGAAGAAAAGACACTGGAGCTCTCTCTACACATGAACAGAGAAAAGGCCATGTGAGGAGACAGTGAAAAGGTAGCCATCTAAAAGCAAGGAAAAGACCTCACCAGAAACCAACCCTGAAGGCACCTTGATCTTGGACTTCTAGCTTCCAGAACTGTGAAAAAATTAATTTCCACAGTGGTTTAAACCACCCAGTCTGTAGTATAATTAAACCACAGTGGTTTAAACCACCCAGTCTGTAGTATCAGTCAGCCCTTAGCAGACTAACACAGTAGGGATATTCAAAAGTACAATTATACATTATTAAATTAAATCCTGTACACGATTTAAACTCTCATTGTTCCTCTTCAAGATAAATTTCAATGTCTTCCTGTTTGAAAGTTTGCTTTCAATAATTACAATCTGGTAAAAGTTGTAAAAGCTGAAATTTTTTTGAACTCCGTTAATTGAATACATAAAAGATTTCCAATTGATTTTGAACACAATGCAGCACAAACAAAAGACTCCTTAAAAAAAAAAAGTTCCTACCATTATAGGACACTTAAATTGATTTATTAAAAAATTCTTCAAAAAACTCAAACAGGGCTTCCCTAGTGGCACAGTGGTTAAGAATCTGCCTGCCAATGCAAGGGACACAGGTTCGAGCCCTGGCCCAGGAAGATCCCACATGCCACGGTGCAGCTGGGCCCGTGCGCCGCAACTACTGAGCCTGAGCTCTAGAGCCTGAAAGCCACAACTACTGAGCCCACATGCCACAACTACTGAAGGCTGTACAACTAGAGCCCGTGCTCCGCAACAAGAAAAGCCATGACAATGAGAAGCCTGCGCACCGCAATGAAGAGTAGCCCCCGCTCACTGCAACTAGGGAAAGCCCATGTGCAGCAATGAAGACCCAACACAGCCATAAATAAATAAACAAATAAATAAATAAATTTATTAAAAAAAACTCAAACATTTTTATAGTGCATTAGGTGATGGGCAACAACAAGAGAAAGTATATACTGCCACGCTAATTTTATTTTAATTCAACATCAGACATCACATTAGACATCACAAGAATTTTGTAATTTAATTACCCAAACAGTGTATATTAAAGTATGTGTAAATGATGACTGCTAGTTTTTATTTCCATTGGTAGAAGCTTGTTTGGACCATATTATGTCCACCACTACAACCCATTCCAAGTACATTTCTGTTCCACTGGTTTTCTTAATTCAAAAAGAGAATTACTTTTACCATGTTGTCATGCTCCATGAAAATTTGTATCCTTATTATCACCACTAAAAGAAATACTTTTATCTTTGATGTTTAACAATAGCATTCAGAATAATGTCAGATGTTTCAACTTTAATAGAATTTCC
The DNA here is from genome assembly GCF_003031525.2 of Neophocaena asiaeorientalis asiaeorientalis. Taxonomy (NCBI): domain Eukaryota; kingdom Metazoa; phylum Chordata; class Mammalia; order Artiodactyla; family Phocoenidae; genus Neophocaena; species Neophocaena asiaeorientalis. The sequence continues at coordinate 884,314 of NW_020172444.1, read as the reverse complement.
AAAAATTTTATTTTGAATCCAATAATTAGGTGAAAAAAATTAAAACCATTGTGAGAACCAAATTAATGAGTTTTCTATTTGAAGCATCTGATGTCACTGATATAAAACTGGCAGATTCAACTGTTAATGAACTACTTCTGCTAAGAGCTAGCACATTAACAGTTATGATCTCACTTTTCACACACACATGAAAAAATCTGGTATCAACTAATTTTCTAAACTAATTTTGTGCATTTTCATTTGCTCTAGATAAAAGTCCAGTCTCACAGAATGACATGAAAATACACCTCCTACAGCTGCATATTAAATTGTCATCTTTGGACATGCTTCCTATTAAAACAACAACTACTAACTTTTGACATAAACACTAATGTTTCTTCAGAAATCTTGGGTCTTCTGGTTTTCATGTGATTAGTGACATTTAGTGATTACGGCCCCTGAGGTGGAATTTAATTATATCAGCTAAATCTTGGACAAGTTATATTAATACATTTATTTACTCTCTTGACAAGTGAAAATTAAGTTCTTAATTATTCCCTAAAAACACATTTTAAAAATTTGTTTGCTTTTTAGAGATGATTGCTGCCAAAAGGGTTTACTATAAACTATATAAAAAGTTACCAAGCAATATAATATAGAAATAGTGGTACATTTAGAACATACAGTAAGTGACCAAGCCCCTGCAGCAAGGGAATTCAGCCTATTCTCCATGTGCTTTTATTTCTGGCAGGACTGCTTTGCCTCTACTCCCCATACATCTATCTAGCCTACAATTCCCCATATTTCCCACTAATTCTGCCAACTGGTAACCAGGCAACATCATGCATCTCACAGGCTGCAGCTTGGCACAAGTGTCTGATATATACCAAGGGGCTTATAGAGACATTGGCTCAAACATTTCTCCTACCACCACCCAAAACCTGAAGGAGGTGGCTGCCCTCAGCCACTCAGAGCAAACACAGTTGATGTTATCAGCAAGCATCCTACACACTGTCCTCTAAAGGGCAATGTTAGTTAAGTTGCATCTGGAAAGCATTGGGGAAAAAAGACACAGGCTCCTACTGGCCACCTTTCAGATTTTATAGCACGTGGTAAAGTGGGAGATCCATCCACCACATGCATTAAACACAACACTAGATGAGGCTATGGCTGAAGACAGAAGTACAAAATGAATGTCTATGAAAACCCATTCCAACTTCTTTTAATGTAACTATTAATAACAGCACTTCATTTAAAAAGTAAAAATCTGGGGACTTCCCTAGTGGTCCAGTGGTTAAGACTCTGAGCTTCTAATGCAGGGGGCGCGGGTTCAATCCCTGGTCAGGGAAATAAGATTCCACATGCCGTACAGTGTGGCCAAAAATTAAAAAAAAATCTGGGACATACAATAAACTGGATGTGTTACCAGGATATTAGGCACAAATTAGGATAGCCACTTAGTAAACTCTCAAATCTTCACCTTTCTTCATGCTTTTCTCCTACCTGTGAAGCCAGTTCCCCTCCTGCACATCTACTCACTTTGCATCAATCAGTGAACATCTAAGCTAACTTCTGTCCCATCTCTGGCTCCATCAGTCCACAGCGACCCCTCACCTCCTCTCAACTCCTATAGCCCTTCTGCCTATACATGTAACTTTCCATATATATACTGCCAGTAATATCATATAACCTTACAAGGATGACCAGTTAATTGAGGAGGAAAGTCAAGGAAAATTTTAAATTTTTATTGGGGTAAGGGGGGAAATAGACAAAATAAAAGGAATAAAGTATCTGCACTGAGGGAGGGGTAAAAAAATGATAGGAAGTGACATGTTCCTTTTTCAGGGCTACACATACTAGCTTGATATCTGAACAATTTGTTTTTATTTTTTGCATAAAAGTAGGGGACAATGAGAATAACTACCTAAGAGTAGACCTAAGGATTTGTTTTAATTCTGGTCCTGAGTCTACAAAATCCTGCTTGGGAGGTTTGGTGACCACTTCCCCGACTTCAGCTTTTTTTTTTTTAACCTCTTTATTGGAGTATCATTGCTTTACAATGGTGTGTCAGTTTCTGCTTTATAACAAAGTGAATCAGCTATACAAACACATATATCCTCATATCCCCTCCTCTTGCATCTCCTCCCTCCCACCCTCCCTATCCCACCCCTCTAGGTGGTCACAAAGCACCGAGCTGATATCCCTGTGCAATGCGGCTGCTTCCCACTAGCTATCCGTTTTACATTTGGTAGTGTGTATATGTCCATGCCACTCTCACACTTTGTCCCAGCTTACCCTTCTCCCTCCCGCCCCGTGTCCTCAAGTCCATTCTCTAGTAAGTCTGCGTCTTTATTCCTATCCTGCCCGTAGGTCCTTCATGACCTTTTTTTTTTTTTAGATTCCATATATATGTGTTAGCATATGGTATTTGATTTTCTCTTTCTGACTTAATTCACTGTGTATGACAAACTCTAGGTCCATCCACCTCACTTCAAATAACTCAAATTTGGGCTTCCCTGGTGGCACAGTGGTTGAGGGTCCGCCTGCCGATGCAGGGGACGCAGGTTTGTGCCCCAGTCTGGGAAGATCCCACGTGCCGTGGAGCAGCTGGGCCCGTGAGCCATGGCTGCTGGGCTGGCGCGTCCGGAGCCTGTGCTCTGCAACAGGAGAGGCCACAACAGTGAGAGGCCTGCGTATCGCAAAAAAAGAAAAATAAAACAAAAAATAACTCAAATTTGTTTCTTTTTATGGCTGAGGAATATTCCATTGTATATATATGCCACATCTTCTTTATCCATTCATCTGTTGATGGACACTTAGGTCGCTTCCATGTCCTGGCTATTGTAAAGAGAGCTGCAATGAACATTGTGGTACATGGCTCTTTTTGAATTATGGTTTTATAGAGTGTTCTGCCTATGTTTTCCTCTAAGAGTTTGATAGTGTCTGGCCTTCCATTTAGGTCTTTAATCCATTTTGAATTTATTTTTGTGTACGGTGTTAGGGAATGTTTTAATTTCATTCTTTTACATGTAGCTGTCCAGTTTACCCAGCACCAATTATTGAGGAGGCTGTTTTTTCTCCATTGTATATTCTTGCCTCCTTTACCAAAAACAAGGTGACCATGTGTCCGTGGGTTTAACTCTGGGCTTTCTATCCTGTTCCATTGATCTATACTTCTGTTTTTGTGCCAGTACCATACTGTCACGATTACTGTACCTTTGTAGTGTAGTCTGAAGTCCGGGAGCCTGATTCCTCCAGCTCCGTTTTTCTTTCTCAAGATTGCTTTGGCTATTCGGGGTCTTTTGTGTTTCCATATAAATTGTGAAATTTTTTGTTCTAGTTCTGTGAAAAAAGCCAGTGATAGTTTTGTTGCTCGTAGTAATCTCTCATGATCCTTTGTATTCCTGCAGTGTCAGTTGTTACGTCTCCGTTTTCATTTTTAATTCTGTTCATTTGTGTCTTCTCCCTTTTCTTTGTGATCATTCTGGCTTTTCTTAAATTTACCAAGGCTTGATTTGTGACCCAAGATAGACCTACCCTGGAGAATGTTCTATGAGCACTTGAGAAGAAAGTGTATTCTGTTGTTTTTGGATGGAATGTCCTATAAATATCAATGAAGTCCATCTTGTTTAATGTATCACTTAAAGCTTGTGTTTCCTTATTTATTGTCATTTTGGATGATCTGTCCATTGGTGAAAATGGGGTGTTAAAGTCCCCTACTATAACTGTGTTACTGTTGATTTCTCCTTTCATGGCTGTTAGCATTTGCTTATGTACTGAGTGCTCCTATGTTGGGTGCATCAATATTTACAATTGTTATATCTTCTTCTTGGATCGATCCCTTGATCATTATGTAGTGTCCTTCTTTGTCTCTTGTAATAGCCTTTGTTTTAAAGTCTATTTTGTCTGATATGAGAATTGCTACTCCAGCTTTCTTTTGATTTCCATTTGCATGGAATATCTTTTTCCATCCCCTCACTTTGTCTGTATGTGTCCCTAGTTCTGCAGTATGTCTCTTGTAGACATCATATATAGGGATCTTGTTTTTGTATCCATTCAGCCGGTCTATGTCTTTTGGTTGGAGCATTTAATCTTTTTACGTTTAAGGTAATTATCAATATGTATGTTCCTATTACCATTCACTTCAGCTTCTAACAGCCCACAATCCCCAGAAGTCTACGGTTGATTTTGAATTTTAGTAGTTTCAAAAGTTACTTGGGAAAATGAAACAGGTAGGGGTAAACGAATGGTAGCTAGCAATCTCAACACAAATGCAAATGGTACACACATCTTCTGGTTCTCTAACAAATGCACCATAGATAAATGCATTTAGTTTTGTAGACTATCCCTGACATAAAACCAAACATTCCTATTTTTATAACAATTTGATTTCAGGAAGCCATTACAATGCACAAAAGCCATTCAAATATCTCTCTCATTTGCCTGAGTTTTGTTATTAAACCTAATTGTTTGGATATGTCAGAAAAGCAGGGATAGAATTTTTAAATTCTCTTTTTCTATTTTCCTTTCATTCCAGGACTTAGAGGAGACGATAGCATGTAGGAGCTCTCCTTCTTCAGAGACAATTCAAACTTGCATCAAGAGTTATAGTAAGTCTACAGCATTCAAGTTTGCATCCTGTAGTAGTTCTGTACAACTATAGCATCATACGCCTGCATATTTTGGCATGGCTTACAGCCTGCCTGAATTCGATCCATATGACAAACCGCAAAATATCCTCACATAATAACTGTTTGCTCTGTGACGCTGCTTGGAGCAATTGTCATTTCTTTGTCTTGCTAAGTAATTAATTTGAAGTCATATAATGAGACTATTGGGCCCTGTCAAGTCCTCCCTTGCGAATTCCCTTACTCCACCCCTTCTTTCCTATTGCCCCTCCCCCACAGACAACTGTCCTGCTAGACCACTGCTATAGTTCCTAAGCCTGCCTACATCTAGTGTCTCCCATGGCCACAGAGTTGCCAAAACAATATTCTTAAATCACCTCCATGCACACCACATTCCTTCAATTCAACAAAGCCAAACACAAATCAACCCTTTAATAGCCTCCTACCTGCCAAATAAAAAAAACAAAGGCTTCACCTTCAAGACCTTCCATAATCTGGCTCCAGTCTAGCTTTCCCACTGGGACTGTCCTATTCCCTTTCACTCTAAAAAACTAGCCTATTCACTAACACTCTGTACACACACACACACACACACACACACACACACCCCTTCTCTTTGTGTTTCCAGGGCTGGGCTCAAACTGTTCACCTGCCTGGAATGCCCTCACCACTGCCTTTCCATTGGCCTGTTTAAGTATTATGTGTCCTTCAAAGCCCAATTCACCATCCTCTCTTCATCGTTGTCTACAAAAGGCAGAAATAGTCTCTTTGGCCTCTATAAAACTAGTGTCTTAAAAATTACTCTCTGGGTTTTTCTTTGAGGCCTCATACTGTTGGCTAGCTTTGTCTATGTCCACTTCACTAGACTGTAGCAGAGGGTACAAACCAGGCCATCTGGTGATCTGCTGCTATTGCTTCCTCCTCTGGTTCCGTGCCATGTGTACAGCAGACAATTAATATGTATTTGATTGAATAACTGGTTGAAGATATTATTTGTTCACTCATTCAACAATTATTTATTAAAGACCCAATATGTGCTAGGCACTGTTACAAGCACTAGGAAAATGTGAATGAACCATACAGATAAAAATTTCTACCTTCATAGAACTTACACTGTAGTGGAGGAGAAAAAGATTTTTTTTTTAAGTAAGCTATATATAATATTAGAAGGTGCTAAGTACTATGGAGAAAAATAAAGTAGGGAAGGAAAATAAGGAATGTAAGGTAAGGGTGGAAAGTGGGGGTGTGATTTTAAATAGAATGATTATGGAAGGTCTCTCTGAGAAAGTGACATTTGATCCCAGAAGTGAATGAGGTCATGGAGCAAGGTATGCAGATATCTATCCAGAAGAAGAACATTCCAGGCAGAGGAACAGCAAGTGATAAAACCCAGAGACAGAAATGTGCCTGGAATGTTCAGGGAAGAACAAAGAGGCTAATGTGGGGTGAGCGAGGGGGAGAATGGAAGGAGGAAGGTAAAGAAGCAACAGGGGCTAGGCTTGGAAAAGCCTTGAGCCAGTCAGAGACCTGGCTATTATCACAGGTGATGGAGCAGAGGAATGACACATATGACTTGCATTTGGAAGGATCAACTTGGATGTTCATTGAGTATAGGCAGATTGTAACAAGACAGAAGCAGGAAGACCAGTAAGGAGGTAATATATTAAGTAGGTGAGAGGTGATGGGTATTTGACCAGAATGGTTGCAGGTAGCAAGCAGTTGTCCAATTCTGGATATATTTCAAAGGCCGATCTCCTAGGATTTACTGATAGATTAGATGTGGGATATGAGGGAAATAGAAATCAAGGATGACTCCAAGACCAAACAGGCTGCCACTTATAGGGATGGGGATGATCTTGGGGGCAAAAGCTTTTAGGAGGGGGAGAACAGTATTCCGAATATTAGAAATGTTTAGTCAGAGTAACGAATGGGGAGACTGAGAATGCAGTGAGATACGGAAGTCTACAATTAAGGGGAGAAGACAGGACTGAAAATAAACTTTTGGGAGTTGTCAGCATACAGATGGTATTTAAGCTATGGGACTAGATTAAATCAAGGGAGTGAGTGTAGACAGAGATATACAGCCCAACGACTAAGCCCTAGGAACCAGCAAAGAAGACTGAGAAGGAGTAGCCAGTGAGGCAGGAGGACAATGTTAAGGCTGGACGTTAAGAGACTGTGTGCTTGAGAAAACAATCCATGTGCGTGATTTAACTTAGACAATGGAGGCTAAGGGAGGGAATTTATTTTCCCCACTCCTTATGGCAGCTGTGGTTGGGTAAACTTTAAACAGATAAGCAAGGATATGATACAGTTTTCCATAAAAGTAAAATTTTAGTAACACAATACTGAGTTCTATTTTCTACCAAAAAAAAAGTGTCCAGTGATAATCAAGTTAGTGCAGGGTTTCTCAACCTTGGCACTACTGACATTTTAGCTGGGATAATCCTTTATTGTGGAGGGCTGTGCTGAGCATTATGGGATGTTTGGCAGCATCCCTGGTCTCTACCCACTAGATGTCAGTAGTGCACCCCTTCACCTCCCCACCATTGCCAAAGGACCCAGAGACAAAATCGTCCCCAGTTGAGAACTCTGAGGTAGAGCAAGTTGTCAACAACAACCAACTCTATGGTAAGCATTCTTGCTGCGAAATGCAACTGTCAGTTTCTGCTGATATTCTGTACTCCCACCTGCCCTACTCTCTTCTCCAGGCTTCTCACCAGCCCACAGATGAGAAAGATTCTCATTGTATTCACCACCCAGAGTGAGGAAAGTAAGCAATTAGCTCAACCTGTCATTAAAAAAAAAATGTGTTCTGATTTTTTTTCAATGTAAAAGATATGCCCCAAGTCTACCCAGTTCAAAAGTGACCCTTTCTGCACACCCTCATTCATTGCAGCACTACACAACAGACAAGAGGTAGGAGCAACCCAGTGTCCATCGACAGATGAATGGATAAAATAACTGGTATGTACATACAGTGAAATATCATTCAGTCTTAAAAGAGAGAAAATTCTGACACATGATACACATGGATGAACCTTGAGGGCGTTATGCTAAGTGAAATATGCCAGTCACAAAAGGACACATCCTGTATGATCCCACTCATATGAGGTACTTAGAGTAGCCAAATTCATAAGAGACAGAAAGTACAGTGGTTTTTGGGGACTAGAGTCGTGGGGGGAGAACCGGGAGCTACTGTTTACTAGGTACAGAGTTTCAGTTCTGCAGGATGAAAAGAGTTGTAGGGATGGGTGGTGGCAATGGCTACACAACAAAGTGAATGTACTTCATACTACTGGACTGTACACTTAGAAATGGTTAACATGGTAAATTTTATGTTACAGGCTTTTTATCACAATTTAAAAAAGAACAGACTGCTGGCTCTGGAGTGAGACTGTCTGGGTTCAAATACTGGCAAAGTGCCCAAAGAGGTACCTGGCTCATAGTAAATACTCAGTAAATATTAGTGGCTGATATTAAATTAGTATTATAACTAAAATTATACTAAGTCGGTGTGCGTGTTTGTCAGGAGCATGGTTGACAGGTATGTGTGACTTTGGTGATTGGGAAAGCAGTCATAAAGAAAGTTTGGTTAAAAAAAAATAACCATTTCTAGGAATAAAACCATTTAACTAACTGAATATCATTAAATACAAAATAGGTTGATCTCTTTCCCCTCAAAATTAGGTCCTCTCCTGTGGATTTATCTTGCACTTACTTATTTTAAAGATCCAGGTTCCTTTTGCATTATTTTTTCAAATCTTAAAAATTTTTTTAAACATTTAAAAATGCTTCTGTGCATGTAAATACAGACATTTTTTTCCTAAAACGATCAACTACCCATTCTATATGTTACCCTTTTTATATAAAGGTTTTTCTTTCACTATTGACATCAACAATTACTTGCAGAGTCCTTCACTGCCTGTAATTTTGACTCTCATTCACTTCCTTCCTAGTATATCTACTCAAAATGGAGCCTAACTTTAATAGCTGTATTTGTGTTAAGGAGAGTTAACAGAGAGAAATAACAAAACGAAACAGAAAAGTGAATAAAAGAAGCACAAAAGGGCTTCCCTGGTGGCGCAGTGGTTGGGAGTCCGCCTGCTGATGCAGGGGACACGGGTTCGTACCCCGGTCCGGGAAGATCCCACGTGCTGCGGAGCGGCTGGACCCGTGAGCCATGGCCGCTGAGCCTGCGCGTCCGGAGCCTGTGCTCCGCAATGGGAGAGGCCACGACAGTGAGAGGCCCGCATACCGCAAAAAAAAAAAAAAAAAAAAAAAAAAAAACGAGTAAGATACCCAAAAAAAAAAAAAAAAAAAAAAAAAAAAGAAAGCGAGTAAGAGAAAAGCAACCTGTCCACTCTTAGTGACAAGCAAGAAGTATTCTAAAGGCTAGGTTCTTAGCTCACAGATGAGCTCCCCAGTCTTTATGAAAGAAAATGGGTATTCATTCAGTAAGTCAAAATCAAAGAAAGACAAGAGCAGATGAGGCTTTATGAACTGTCTAACCTGCATAGGATTAATCTTCACCGAGCGTTCAAAGCACTCCACGCATTCTTTAAACTCTTTGCTTCGAAGATGGAGGAGGCCTTTGGAGCGCTGGGCGCGAGCACTGCGGTGCTGAGACAACTCCCAGGCCTGGTCGTAGTAAGAGTGCTCTCGAAGGACATCTCCAAGCAAGCAGTATAGACTTGGTGTTTCTTTTTTCTCCAGCTCTTGCCTGAGGATTTCTTCTGCCTAGAAATAACAACAGAAATAACTCAATTGCTGAATAGTGACAAATGCCTACTTTTTAGCACATATACAATCTTTTATGTCACATGATCCAAAATTTTATTTTCAAAGTTTGAGATGACCTGCTTATTTCATGCATCTAGCACACAGGCTGGAAAAGAGAGGAACAGTAGAAGATCAATATGGTACAAGTAACAGAGGAACAAGAAGTAAGAGGTGAACACGCTTTGCTGGCCTCTGGAATCCTCAAGGAAAGGCCCCGAGGAGAGGCTGACTTCATGATACTGGGGGGGATTCATTTAGCTCCCCTTTTCCCTGCTCCCTGTTCCAGTTGTCACCACTGTGACCGTTTGTTAGAGCAGAGCCTTCACTTCACCTCCACCCAATAGCAATGAAAAGTATGTTTTCCCTTTTTAAAAATGGTATGCTTCAGGAGCCTGGGATCGCTGAAAAATTTATAAAAGAAGGGAGAGGGTACAATTTAATAGGCACTGCTAAGCACCTACCTCTTAACCGAACTACATCACACCTCACAGATAAAACCTGCTGGAATTCCCTGGTGGTCCAGTAGTTAGGACTCCGTGCTTCCACTGCAGAGGGCACAGTTTGATCCCCAGTTCGGGAACTAGGATCCTGCACGCCGTGCAGCGTGGCCAAAAAAACAAACAAACAAACAAAAAAACCTTGCCAACATGAGACCTGCTTCCAGACAGTCCATTCACTGTAGAAATTAAAGACCATCCTCAGTACATGGCTTGGGTATTATTCTCATGTGTCCACAATTCGGATTCACCTTGTCACCCAAGCTAACTCTGTACTTGTGACATATACTATCTCACTTCCCCCACCCATGTCTGTTACCCACCCCCACCCCCATTTCTGATTAATTTCAACAGAGGGCAAGAAGCATGGTAGCAGCTCTACTTTCCATCCTCACATACAAATACTTCCACATAAACAGCAGTGGGGTCACCAAGTATGCCAACACAGCCTTGGCCAAAGTGGATGTAGATATTCAGGAAGCCATCCTTTGGTAGCTAAAGTGGTAGTTTAGACCCCCTAACTTGCATGGCTGGCAATCTTAAAGTCTGTATATCTTATTTTCTTTAGGTTCAACATATCTATAATTTAAGTCTTAAGCAGTCTAATTTTTGTGAAATCTTTTAAAAGATGGCTGTGCTTCTAAAAGTGTCTTTGGATGCTATGGCCTCTTTTGCATTTCTGATACAGTATGGGTTATGTAGGTCTTTTAGGCTGGTCTGAAAATGAAACCAGAATTTATAAAACAGGTTCTAAGAGAAAACAATTCCAAGTCCTAAATGGCCAAAATAAACATGAAATTTTCAAATATAATCCATGTAATTCCTTTATTCACGGATAATACAGCAGTTATTAATGTATCTAACTATGATTCCATATTCGGTATATTTTCAATAGGTACATTTCAATATACTTTGTATTTAATATATTTATTTTTATGTATATGCGTGTATGTATTCAACCAAACTGTGTATAACAAATTGTAGCCACAGCAGGATTTTTGCTGAAATGACCTTACAGTGTAGTTGAGGCATTTCTCTTGACATCATGTCACTAAAACTCGATACCCACACTCTCCCACTTCTGCTTTAAACGGCTAGAGTGGATTCTGTGGTCTGCAATTAAACAATGACCATTACAGTAACTGGGTACAGAAGTTACTGCTGTCAATACACTCCTGAAAAAAGTGAAACTTTAGCTTTATAAGGAACCTCCATACTGTTGAACCTAGGGGCAGGACGGGAATAAAGATGCAGACCTACTAGAGAACGGACTTGAGGACACGGGGAGGGAGGGGGAAGGGTAGGCTGGGACAAAGTGACAGAGTGGCATGGATATATATACACTACCAAACGTAAAATAGATAGCTAGTGGGAAGCAGCCCCATAGCACAGGGAGATCAGCTTGGTGCTTTGTGACCACCTAGAGGGGTGGGATAGGGAGGGTGGGAGGGAGGGAGACGCAAGAGGGAAGAGATATGGGGACATATGTATATGTATAACTGATTCACTTTGTTATAAAGCAGAAACTAACACACCTTTGTAAAGCAATTATACTCCAATAAAGATGTTAAAAAAGAAAACCGTGAAACTTCGTGATTGGTTATCTGATCTGGTTGGAGTTGAAGACAATGAGGATCCAGTGATCGTGACAGGGTTTAACGTCACTACTAGTCCATGACATCCAGTGATGAAAGGATTACTTAAATTATCACCTGCGGTAACTTAGAATGAAGCACCGATCTAATGCAAGGCTTTTGCAGTTTGAGTGACAGGACTTTGTGAGAGAGCGCAAGACTGTGAGGTAGGTCAGCTGCTCCTAAGTTCACCGGACAGCTCAAAAAGAGAAAATGACACTCAGTGTTTTAAATCCTCAAGGCCAGAGAACCAGGGTATTTCTATAATTTCCTAAAAGAATTTGTTTTCCTTGTAGCTGCCAAGCTGGTACAGGCAAAAATCAGATGCAGGCATTGCTCTTGTAGGACTGCTGAAATACAATATAGGATGAATTCGGTTTCACTAGTTCTATGTGAAAGTTAGGGCATTTGATTGGGTTAATCAAATATGCTTTACTGATTCATTTTATTTCCTCTATTGCCTCTTAGCTACACATCATTTATTGAATTTTCATGTTTGCTCTAGGGCTTCTCATGTTCATCTTCAATTGATCTACGTTCATTTAGAGTTAATACTGTATCACCTCACCTTTCTCATGTCTCAAGTGGCCTTCCTAAATTTCTGTTCCCCAGAGACAATGAAATAAACGACTGCTATTGTTTTAAGCCACTATGTTTTGATGGGGTTTGTTATATACCAATAATAACTGCAACAGTTGTTTAAAGCGAGAGGGTTACTCTAGTGCCAGTTACTTCATCGTGGCCAGGAGAAGAGGGCACTGATTATAAAAGAGCAAGCCCCAAGAATGTAAATGGGGACATTTGGGACGATTCAGATAACAGAAAACCCCCAGATTCTATGGAGTTTCCTAAGCCAGCAGAGGCAACCCTCCCCTATCTGATAAGACTAGTGCTACCTTGCTTAAGGACAGTGTAACAACTACACCTCAGGAGTTACCTTGCAAGAGATGCCAATTCTCTCCTATTACCTAACCCCTTCCACCCCTCACTGCCTCCAGACATGTAAATGGGTTTATACACAAAAAGAACTGCAAGATGTTGTTACTTTCTAGAGAGAAAACCTTGGGACCTTGTGGAAAAAGATTCTAAGGGAGCTAGACCATAGACAAAGAGGATCATAATTTTAAATCAGCTTAATGTAGACACTCATCAGAAAATTCTGATTCACAGTTCTAACTCAAGCAGCTGGGGATGGTTCCAACTATTTGCTCAACTGCTTGACTAAAACCTAGCCTCAAACATGGCCAAAACGAAGGCTGAGACGCCAAAAATTCCTTGGTGTAACATGGAAGAAAGAATCCAACAACTCAGAAGAAAAGGCTGTTGTTAATTTAGCATCTGCAACCTGTTACCCACCCTACCTGTGTCCCCCATTAAGGCCAAGGAGATACTCCTTTCACCTTGACTTTGAGAAATACATTGTACCTGGGAGTACCAGCACTGTGAAAAGTGCTATAGTAGATATCCTATGTAAGCTGGGGGTAAAGCCGAGAGGTCCTTCTGTTAAATGGGCTTCCTGATTTCAGTGGGGATGATCAGAAGCCAAGGTAGTAGAGACTTGCTGATAGCCCCTGGAAGCAAGACGAACATAGTTCTTTGTAACAGGCACGTCCAGAGTGATAAGGAGAATGGTCTGACTAGCATGGATCATAGGTGATGGCCAACTGATCATAGAGATTTTTAACCAAATTAGATAAACAGCCAACTAAGTACAACCTGATCTACGTAAGACTTAAAAAAAAAAAATCTAGATTTGGAGACTAGATGTCTGACCTGAATCACCATGCTGACACACTCTCTCACCCAATTCCTATCCCTAAGTCATTTCACAGACTCAGAGCCTCTTATAAGCAAACAAATACATAAGCAAGCAACTCAGTACTGGTGAGAAAGGACCCTGTGATAACATAACAAGTGTATACCACAATTCTTCTTCCCTAAATAAGTAATTATAACCATTTACCAGGTAATTTTATCCTGGGGAAAAAGAAATACCTCCTCTTTTCAGGGTTGATTAGCTCTTAGGTACTGCTAATCCCTGGGGACCCAGAATATCACCATGTTGAGTTAGCGGGTTTATGGGAGATACTAAGCCTACCATGGGATGGACTAAGTCCCGAACCCACCCAGTGGTTACTTCCCTAGTTGAATACAGAGGTGAATTACATACATCCAGCAACAAGCAGAGTCCACAGTGAGTGCTACTGTGGGCCAATAAAGGGCCAAGTGAAAGCCTCTGAAGCTGCTTCTCCTCATTAAAAGAGAAAACCCAAAGCAACACCGCATTATCTATGTAAACCACAGACATGTGTGCCACTATCAAAAACTTGAGAGACACTGCGAAGTGTGTGTGTTTGTACGTGTGTGCATGGGCCGTTTAACCTACCCATTTAAATTGAGAACACAGACGGGTCCTGGAAAATGTCATAGATTATTATAAACTTAATGTAATGGTGCTCTAATTATAGCTACTGTTCCAGACATGATCTCTTTACTGCAGCAAATAATCACAGCCCCTGACATAGGCTAAGCAGGTACTGATACAGCAAATATCTCTACCCAATAACCAGGCAACATCAAATGCAGTGGGCTTTAACTAGCACAGAGAGAAGTAGACTTTCCCTGTCTTTCCTCAGAATTACATAGACTTATGGTATAATTCAGTCTGCAAGGACCTTGATTGTCTCACTATCCCATTAGATCTTACCAGTCTTGATGACATCATGCTAATAAAAAAGGTCAAGAAACTAAAATAAAAAATTATATGCCAATGTCAACCAAAACCCAATGGGAAATTACATACTCTTGTCACTGTAACTTGTTATTAGGAAAATTTTCATTTATAAAAATTCATTTTATACGTTCCTTAGAAGGAACTTATCTATTAAATAAAGCAAGATATGTAAAATAAATGTTTATGTGTTATTTTTGTTATTATTTCTAGTTATTTTTGTTCTTATATGCCCTAAGAATGCTTCAATATCTAAACCTCTTTTGAAGAAACTGTACGTTTCCCCCAAATCAGAAATTCTTCTTTACATATACAACACAATCTATAAAATACTCTGTGTCTGGGAATTCCCTGGTAGTCCAGTGGGTTTGATCCCTGGTCAGGAAACTAAGATCCAAAAAACTGGCCAAAAAAAGAAAAATTAATTAATTAATTGTATTAAAAAATACAATACTCTGGGCCTATTAGTAGTTTGTCACTTTCCAAATAAGTAAACTCCCAAGTAAAAGGACTAAACCACTGCATAGTCATATGTACCAGATCATACTATGTACTTGCTTAAGCTGGGAACTACGTTTCCTAAAATCCCTTTCCCTTCTGATTTCGTGTTAGAGTTGGTCAGAAGGGAAACTTGCTAAGGATTTGAAAGGCAGAAGTAAAGCAACAAACATTCTTTACTCTTGGAAGGTTGTCATGGTTAAATATGACATCAAACAAGAGGCAGAGATGTCCTGAAGATCCCAGCTTGACCATGCTCTATGTGTCCATCTTGTCTTTCCACTTGCTGGTCCTGCCAACCAATAGCAACCCCGGGCCCACCATAAGACACTTCACTTTGGACCCACAGAGCTTGTAGCTACAGAGATCCAACAGCTTTCCACAGACCTCTCCACAAGTTCCTTCTTCATCCTCCCATTGCAATGGCTGGAAGTACGTGGCTTCTCAGATTCCCCTGTAAGTTCTGACTGATGCACTTGTGCCAATGCTTCAAGTGGATCGTTAAATGATTCTTTCCCTGATCCTCTTACTCCCTCTTTCACTCCTTCATTTTCCTTCCCACATGTGTGTAATATCTTATTCTTTTAGCGAACCTCTATTCCCCAAAATACTCAAAGTGGCTCTGCTTTCATAAACAAAACCTGAATGATAAAACCGTTTTTTTCATTTTTCCTTTTAAATGCCTTACGTGTCCTTCCATCTGACAGTATTTACAGATTAGTTTTTATTCAGCACATTATTAAATGCATTATCTCACTTAACCTCTGTAATAATTCTGAGAGGTAGATACTAATATGCCAATTTTTAAGACAAATACAAGTTTAGATTCCTTGATCAACTGGTAAGCCCAAAACCAAAAACTACTAAGTTGAAAAACAGGACCTTGATTTCAGGTTCAATACTTTTCCTATTTTCACATCAGCAAAAATGGTGGTATGAGGACCTCTAAAATTTCCCTGCACCACAAAAGCAACAAAGAAAACTGGAAAAAAGTGTTAGAATCAACTATTTCAGAACTCTGGAAATTAATCAAAGATTTGAAATAACCCAGGGAGTGTTTATTCAAGAAAATGATAAAACTCTTGGGAAGAACAGCAAGCTTTGTGTCATTTTAACATGTACCATTCCTATTCCCTCTTCTGAAGCTCTGCACTAGCCTTGAAAACCAACAGCATATTATCATGGGAAAATTATCAGCCCAGCAGCCACGAGAGGGAACAAAATGGGTTTGGAGCTCCTCTGAAGTTTCATTCCCAGAAAATTGTCTGGTGGTTCCCTGGAAGAGCCCACTTGCAAAGCTGTCTTTACTTAACCTAACTCTGAACTTGTCCGGTGACTACCCTTTGTCAAAAACAATTAGAGACAATTAATTAATTCTGCAGCTGCCTGAGGCAGTAACAGCTGGGGCAAACAACAGGCTATACAAAACACTTAAAGGAAAATAAGGGAATGAGATATACATAAGGGCTTTGAAAAACTCCACCATATTGGTGGGAATCTAAGTCCATGCATGTGTAGGGCTGTGCACATGTTCAGGAAAGACCTGAGAAGGCCCTATGCTCTCACCTCAGGCTGACCCTGAGGCTTTGCACAAGCAGTTAGTGAATGCTAAGGCAGAGTTGTCAACTGCTGGCTAAGTGCTGAAAGCGTACCCCAACACACACACACCTACAGCCCACCATCAAAGACTGGGAGACTTCTTAATTTAGGCATTTAAGGAATTTTCCGTCCAATCATTAGCTGACCATTAAGCTAACCAATCTGAAACTACACAAAGAAACAAGAAAGTATGGCCCTTACATGGGAAAAAAAAGTAGAAACCATCCCTGAGGATGTCCATATAATGGACTCAAAAGACACTTAAAATCTGCTATTTTAAATAATGCCTAGTACAAGGACTAAGAAACTCAAAAAGAAAAAAAAGTAAAAGAAATGACAATGGAATTAAAATGGTATACTAGAAGTAGAAAACATCCATTTAGTCAAAAAGAAGGCAGTAATGGGGAAATAAAAAAGACATATAGAAAACAAAATGACCAACATACATCCTACACTATCAGTAATTAAATTAAATGTAAAGGGATTAAATACTCCAATCAAAGGCAAGATTGGCAGAAAGGATTTTAAAATTATGATTCAACTAAATGCTGTCTACAAGGGACACACTTTAGATTCAGACACAAACAGATTGAAAATTTTTAAAAAATAAAAAGGAAGATAACACATCGTGGAAACAGTAACCAAAAGAAAGCTGGAGTAGCTACACTAATATAAGAAAAAATACACCTTAAGACAAAAATTGTTACTAGAACAAAGAAAGGCATATTTTAATGATAAATATTCACTCCATCAAGAAGACAGAATAGTTACGAGTATATACTCACCTAACAACAGAGCCCCAAATTACACGAAGCAAAAACTGACAGATCTGAAGGGAGAAATACAAATTCAACAATAATATTTGGAGGCTTCAATATCCAACTTTTAATAATGAATAGAACAACTATACAGAAGACTTGAACAATGCTATAAACCAACTAGACCCAACAGACACTTAAAGGACACTCTGTCCAACAACAGTGGAATACACATTCTTCTCAAGTGCACACAGAACATTCTCCAGAAGATATACTATATGTTAGGTCATAAAATGTCTCAATAAATCTGAAAGTGTAGAAGTCACAAAAAGTATATTCTCCAACTACAACGGGATGAAATTAGAAATCAGTAACAAAGAAATTTGAGAAATTCACAAATATGTGGAAATTAAACAACACACTGTTAAATAAACAGTAAGTCAAAAAAGAAATCACAGGGAAATTGAAAACACTTTGAGATAAATGGAAACAAATATATAGTATGCCAAAACTTATGGGATGCAGTGAAAGCAGTGCTTAGAGGAAAATTTACAGTTATAAATGCCTATATATCAAAAATAAATAATATCAATTCTGGAAGATGGGTCTGGAGGGCCAGAGTGGGGCAGCTTCCAGAAGAAGGTAAGAAACACTAGAGCAGTGACTCTGCTTAGTCTAAATTGGCCTCTTTTCGCCTCAAATTCCTATCCCACGTTTCTTTAGATAAGTCAATTCTTTCTCCTTGAGCACTTACACCTCTTCATCCTGCCGACAGACTTATCTCCCCCAAGGGCGATGCTTGCAGGCAATATATTTGCTCTCTTCAATTAGTCACACCCTGTCTTCCTCACTCTCTCCAAAATGTTCTATTTTCTCTTCCCTCCTCCACTTATCCACTCAATTTATATAATTTATTACCAAATAAAGAACTACAAAAGATGTGCCCAGTGAACATAAATAAAGCACGAGGGCTTATAATATCACTTCTGCAGTGTCAAAATGTGGGTGGTCAGAAATCTTCACAGAATGTGAAAAGCTTTGGTATTTCTGTCTTCCCTACTGGAAAACACAGATGTATGTTCTTACACAATACAAGAAATTTGTCATCTTAACATCTATGAAGTAGGATAAAAATACATTCCCAAACATGCAAAGGCATACTTCAAGTGGCAAATGGCTGCAATGAACCTGGGGTGCCTAGAGGAACCTGCAAACCCCAAAGACCATTCCCTTACCCACACATATATACATATCTTACATATCTATTTTATTTTGTAATTCCACACAACTAATTACTATTCTTAATACAACATTACAGCAATGACTAGGCACAGTGAATCTCAGCATAAAATTAAGTCAGCCAAGACTTACACAGAACCTTATGAATTATGGCTGGAATAACACTCTCCTTACTCTACCAGGAAAACCTGCAGTGCTTAGAGCAAGGGTCACTCACTCAAGTGCCCAGAGATTCTTGCCAATTATTGAGAATGAATAAAGTAGGCTGGCAATTGAACATACAAAGGAAGGAGCCACTCCTCAACTCCGGCCAGTTAGCACAATAATATGGGAATTTGCCCCAATGTTTCCACATCATTTGATTCTTTAAGACAAGAAATCTAGATTTTTAGATGAAATTGCCTGAAAATGCTTACTCTAATTTTTTTTCAAAACACTATGTAAGCCAAACAAAATACCTCTTGCAACTTCAGATTTAGAAAATTAAACTCCCACCCTACAGTGGACATCAACTGCTCTTTTTCCTGCTCAGCATCTATTCTCTGATCTTCTGATTCCCCTTCCCTGAGGGGAAACCATTCCATGTGGTACAGGTAGGGCCTATCAGAGGCAAGGGCACATGCCTCAGGCAGTTCAGAACTTTTCTGTTACAGCCATGGAATTGACTGTATTTTTCCACTGGGATTACTAACCTTGAACTTCCAGGGGCCATCTTGCCTGGCTCTTTGAGAGAGAACATCATCTCAGCCCCTGGATACGGCTATCATGATGGGTCTACTAGAATTTTCAGTTGCGTGAACCTATAAATTCCTTTTTTTGCCTAAGCTAGTATATGTTGGTTCTCTTAAAACCAAAAGGGCCCTAACATGTCCCTAGAAAACTGTGTTGCATAATTCATTCTATAGACTTCGAACAATAAGAAGATCTGTGAGGGACTTCCCTGGTGGTGCAGTGGTTAAGAATCCACCTGCCAGTGCAAGAGACACGGGTTCCAGCACTGGTCTGGGAAGATCCCACATGCCGCGGAGCAACTAAGCCCGTGTGCCACGACTGTTGAGCCTGTGCTCTAGAGCCCGCAAGCCACAACTACTGAGCCTGCACGCCACAACTACTGAAGCCCGCATGCCTAGAGCCTGTGCTCCGCAACAAGAGATGCCACCACAATGAGAAGCCCGTGCACCGCAATGAAGAGTAGCCCCCGCTCGCTGCAACTAGAGAAAGCCCACGCGCAGCAATGAAGACCCAACTCAGCCAAATAAATAAATAAATAACAAATTTATACCCAAAAATTAAGATGAAGAATTAGGTGTGAAATGTATCTAGCATTTTGTCAGGCACACAGTAAGCCCTAAACTAATGTTTGTGTTTTTTCTCAATCCCTCCACTGGAAAACCAGATTGGAAAGCAAGATGCTTGAGGCTTCACTACTAGGAAGAAGGAAAGAAACTTGACACAGCTTCTAGAAACATTAAAATTTTCTATAAATAATCATATTAGTCACTGTGTACAGTTTCTCCAAAGATAGAAGAATTGCTGTTGTCAACAGTTAAACAGGTGTTTATGTAACCCAGGTGTTCATGTAACCCAGGTGTTCATGTAACAGGACTGGAGGAAGTAAGGACAAAGGGGAAAAGTACTGATGCTACAAGGTTAAAGCTGAATTTTTCCACTCAAGGCTGATTTCAAACAAACATCAGTTTTTTATGAAAATGTGTAGAGTCACAGGAGGAGGCCCTGTAGATCTCAGAGAAAGAACAAGATACAAACTGAGTAGAATGTTGCTTTATAGAAGGATAGCAGTGGGAGAAATATTTTGCTGGCCAAATAGAACTTGGAATCTACACACTTCCATCTTAGCATCTGTCACACTACTAAAGTATTCTGCTCACAAATATCTGCACTATCAGACTATAAGCTCCTTGGAGGTAACTTTTGTTCTCATTCCCATCTTTGGAATACCATTGCCCAGCACACAGCAGGTACTCTATAAATGTTGGATGAATTCAACTGAAACTAACACTGAAATCACAAAGGGCTTCAGATTCTAAATAGAGACATAAAAGATTCTTCCTATTGAGAACCAAGGGAGAACATTTTGGGGACATGCTCTGGCTGACATCAACACTGAGCATGACTAAATTAGGAATGATCTAACAACAAGTTAGTCCTAGCAAACAGAGAGGTCATACAGCAGAATCTGAATTTCACAGGCCCTTCTCACGCAAGTGATCACACCTAAGAAGTGACTCTCCTTAGGACTAAAAATACCGAGGAGCAAAACTGACAGCCTGAGCTCCGTACCCTGGTGATGTACCTTTTGATCAAACAGTCCAGTGTTGAGAGGTAACTGAGAATTTTAGATATATGCAAGAAAAAAGTTAATATAGTGAAAACTATGCCATATTGGGACTCACTTACATTTATGAAGGTATATTTTTCTACAAGCTGTTATATGGGATATTCGGGTTTGAAGCAGGGACCCTACCCTAAGCACACTAGGATTCCAGGAAGCACCCTGTCAGAGACAAGGCCCTGCATTTGGGGTAAAGAATATGGGTGAAAGTTCAGTTCAGTATCTAATAAAAAGAAAAATAAAACATTTCAAGAAAATTATTCCTACTTGAGTCAGAAGGAATTATCAAAACAAACTGCCCTTCTTGGCTGCAAATTGGGCCTTGATTTTGTGAATGAGAGGAAGGAATTAAAAATTCTAATGTGCGATAAGAGTGGCCCTCATCTGACACTGCATCTGGTCAGTATGTAGGTAGGGGAATTGGTAGACCAACAACCACAGGAAGCTCTCCTGGCAAAAAAAATGAAGGTGGGGAAATGAGCTCTAGACCCAGAGATGGTACTAATTATAACGAGTGCATTTGAGGACTACAGAAATGACAGAATTAGGCTTAACAAGTAGAGGTTTGCTCCAAGGGGACCAATAAATGGCAGGCTAAGAATTTAAAGTCATATTATGAATTAGATTTGGCCACCTGACAATAGCTTCAGGTTTTTAAAAGTGTGTGTGTGTGTGTGTGTGTGTGTGCGTGTTATGCATACAGCTCAGACAACTTTGGGCATAGTCTAACTCAGTCTTTTCCTCTGAAGCACAGAGGAAAATGGATTCTAATTTTTACTACTGCAGAGACTGGTTCTCAAAAACAGGGAGCTGGACCACTGGAAAGGTGCTCTACTGCCCTTGACACAGTGAATGGGACGAGAGGGCAGAACTAAGAGAGCACCAAAGAACCTTGTACTCTTATGGCTGTCACAGACAATCCTTTTAGCAGAAAGGTAGTTTATCCCTAGCCTACATTCTTGTTCTGTGAGAGGCAACTGAGAGGTGAAAAGTACAAAACACTTCATCTCACCCCAGTCGCTCACTCCCCTTTTCCGTGGGGTGATGCCTAGTCTGATTCACTCTCTGACTGAGCCAACTATTCACTAATTGCTCTTTACATTTACGTGTGTAACTGCACCACGTTCTGGCTCGATTTTTCAAAGGGTACCTGCCAACATAAATATTCCAGGTCCAAGATAAAACAGAATAATTAAAAACAGCCCTTGTTATCCAATTAGCTGATCATCTCCTATTTGTACACCAAGTTATATTTTCAGTTGTTTTGCCTATCTTCCTCATTCAAGTGAACACAACAGGTTTTAACTTACAAATTGACCATCAAATTTTAAAGGATTAACAACAACAAGGATGGGGGGCAGATGCTGGGGAAGCAGTGTGGGCTTTAGAGGAAAGGAAGGTCTGAGCTTGGATTCCAAAATCTGCCACTTACTAAGGCTAATCAGTAGAGTGGCAAAAACAATTCATACTTTGTAGGCTGTTACAAATATTAAATGACAGTGACAAAATAATTCTATAAAGAATGTAGTACATAAAAGTCTCTCAAAATTGCATTACATAATAACAGCATGCTCACAGTATCTTAGCATCTGCAGAGCAAAAATAAAAGTTCTCGAAGGCTCCTATTTCTATTCCTAAAATTAAAAGGTTGAAATGAGAGGGGTGAGATGTTATAATTTGTTTTTGGAGAGAAAATATATAGCAGGGGTTGGAGAGGTATCTTTCACCACATGTAAAGTCCATAAGGAGTGTCTACTTGGAGATTTGCTTCAATGCAATCACTATTCTACGAACACCTACTAGTCATTCATTCAGCAAATATATTTAAGTTCTCCCTAGGCTCCAGGCCTGTGGTAAGTGTTGGCGAGACAGCTATAAATAATATAGACACAAGTCTGGCTTTTAAACAGCTTACAGCTTAGCAGGTGAGCTAAGCCAGCACATGAAGGATAAAAGCACTGTTAGCTGTTATAGGAGCACACAGGAAAATATCACCAAATCTTCAAGGGAGATTTCAGGGAAAGTTCACTGTAGGAAGCAATCACCAAAGAGACATCTGAAGAATAAGGAGTGAGCTGAAGGAGGACAAGTTCTAGACAGACAATAGCATGTGCAAAGGTTCTGAGGTCAAACAATGCTGAAAATTCAAGAATTACAAGTAGTTTAGTCCTACCAGAACTTTGGGCACAACCTGGATGAGTAAGTACAAAGGGGGGACAAAGCAGAGATAAAAGAATAGGTAGTGACTTCCCTGGTGGTCCAGGGGTTAAGACTCGGTGCTCCCAATGCAGGAAGCCCAGGTTTGATCCCTGGTCAGGGAACTAGATCCCCCATGCCACAACTAAGATCCCATGTGTGGCGACAAAGATCCCGCATGCCACAACTAAGACCCGGCGCTGCCAAAATAAATAAATAAATATTAAAAAAAAAAAAAGTAGGTAGACAATGCAGTTAGCAAGGTAAGCAGGAGTCAGATCATGAAGTAAAGACCATTCACGCTAAAGAGCTCTGAGTTAATCCTGGAGACACAGGGAAGTTCCTGAAGAGTCAGAACAACATGATCAGATTTGCCTTTTAGGAAGCTTACTCAACTGTAGTGTGAGAAAAGAACATGTGGGAACTCTCTTAAATCATATAAAGAAACTACCTTAGAAGAAAAAACCCCAAAACCCCAACCAAATGTTAAAAAGAATCTCAGCTGTTTTAGAAATAAAAGATTTACTTGGCAATTTAAAGGAAAAAAATGTTAAAGCCCAAAGGCTACGATGACCTGCAACTGTAGCATAATGAAAGATAAGGCTCTGCATCTCAGGTAAGCCTTGTTTCCTAGAAACAAGAGAAAATAAGAGAGGTCCCAACCTGAATCTCTCCGCTTCCTCCCCCCCTGCCCTCTCCAGGCAGCTTACGCCTGCTCAGTCTTTTGTCTTTTCACTTATGGACCCAATTTGAGCAACAAAATAAAACTTTTGTTATAGAAAAGCCTTGGGGAAACTGCAGTGTGCCAAATAGCTTTAAAAAATTAAATGCTAGCAGATGAGAACCAGTTCTGACCCCAAGGTCAAGCAAAACTAATCTTGGCTATTTTGCCAGTGGTCATTAAATAACGAGAATTTCTGTAGGTAGTTTCTAAATTAGAAAGTCTGAGATCTTACTAGTGGGGTGCAAACATGAGCACCAGAGCATAATAATTAGACTTAGATACTTTTCCGAATTTGCCTTTTAAAAATGAATTATGCCATTAAGCACTAAATGCAAGGATTAAAATTTCACAAACTTCTACTTAAATCAAAATGTGGTGACAACTACTGGCACAAAACCAAACACTAAAAGAATCTTAGCTGTTTTAGAAATAAAACATTTGCTTCCAACTTGATGCAAACATTTTTAGGGTCTATGATTAAGCTGATCTGTAAATACAGCATAAGAAAAACAGGTAAGGGAAGTCTTTTATGTGGCAAATAAAAAGCTAATATCAAGATTTTGAAGGATGTTTGGTTGTAACTCACAAAAGACTTGAGACAAAGTAAATGACTATACATTCCTAAAAATTAAAATATGCACATTTTATAGAGTGATTAAAAACATAGGAATTTATCATTACTATAAGACATTTCTTACAAGGTTATGTGTAAATTTAAAAAATAATAATACCACAACTACTTTAGGAAACATAGTCAAATCCATTCCATAGTCCATCCATCCAAAGGAATGGACTCATTATATATATATTTTTAACAATAAGAGAAGGTCTCTACTTTCCATACTTTCTAAAAATAATTAAATAAATTCAATATTTCAAAATGTGCTTTGGGTATTTGTGATTCACCAACTTGCTTAATTATTTCAAAAATCACTATTTCAAAAACTTCCATATTTTTATATACAGTTATTATTTGTTCACTGACCGATGTGAAGAATGATGCAATGGGAACTACATCAATGGTATCCTGGGAGTCAAGATACCATTCATTCATCCATTCATTTCTTTGTTAAACAAATATCTGAGTACTACCTGTGTGCCAGACAATGGGCACTAAAAAAAAAAAAAACTTAAGTCCCTGAAGAAACATAATACTATATTTCATCAAATGTGAGATGCCATCAATAGTAAGACTAACTCTTAACTAATAAAGAAAAACTGTGGGCTTCCCTGGTGGCGCACTGGTTGAGAGTCCGCCTGCCGATGCAGGGGACACGGGTTCATGCCCCGGTCCGGGAAGATCCCACATGCCGCAGAGCGGCTGGGCCCGTGAGCCATGGCCGCTGAGCCTGCGCGTCCGGAGCCTGTGCTCCGCAACTGGAGAGGCCACAACAGTGAGAGGCCCGCGTACCGTAAAAAAAAGAAAAAATGCTTTCAATTAAACTATGATGCAATGCCGTGGATGAATCACATCAGCCTCTCAGTGCTTTGATATTTTTTAAATCTATTCAGAAAAATTTGGCAATTTTTCCTGCCTTCAATACACTGCTTGACATTTTAAATGGCAACCATTTTTTCACAGATCTCAGTACAAAACACAGCTTCATTTACTTTGGGATGTCTTCCTTTCTTGGCTGCCATAAAGCATTCAGTGTTATTAAAGAAAAGAAAATGGAACTGTGATGATTTTGCCAATGGCACATGTTTACTTCACTAATCTAAATTCACATCTCTTGACCTTGTTTTGGTCCTTTACTGTGTGTTCAATAACTTTGTGTTTCAACGCCATATCATAATGGAATCTTTTTGAAGATATCTTAAATGGCAATTAAACCCAACATATGTAGAGCTGACACTGTGTACATAACTCAATTGAAATGATGATACTAAATATAGCTACAACGAAACTTGTACAAGCACAAGCAATTACAACCTGGCCAAATGGCCACCTGACTGACAGCGACTGACAGATGCCATCAAGCGACAGATATATTCCAAATTCAAAGACGTTAAAATGTGAAAAACATTATGTCTTAGAATCAGTAATAGCAGCAAACACTCACACAGCACTATGAGGAAAGCACCATTCTATGTAGTTTACATACATTATGCCACGAAAACTTGTAAGGTAGATAGATTATGTGCCTCTAGATGAGGAAACTGAGGCTTGGGGGCTAGGGGGTGTTTGAGTAACCTGCCCCAATATCACAAAGCTAGCACGTGCCAAGGTTAGCTTTTGAATCCAGGCAGTCTGGGCTATGCTTTTAACCATTATGTCATGTGGTCTCTTAAGTTATTAATCAATAACTAGCTTTGTGACCTAACCCGAATCGTTAGAGACTCCTTTCCTTACCTGGAAAAGGAGAAAAATGGAATGGATGATTATGGAGCCCTTTCCCAGGATGAAAATATTATAATTCTATAATCTTCTATAGTAAAATGTTATCACCATGGTAGTCTCTCCTTAACCCAATACAATTCTAAGACCTTCACTGACATTAGTGATTAGTGAAAGGAATGTAACTTTTACTATTAGTCTAAAATACACACACTTAGAAAGGTATTAAGAAACAGACACACATGTACCACCATTTCTCTTTTTCAGGTTGACGGCAAAAGGCTGACTGTAGACACAAATGATCCAATTTGTGGGTTTTACTCTGCCTGTGTACTACATTTATGATAGAAATTTAGCCATTTAAAATTTTAATCCAAAATTAACAAATGATTTCAATGTGTCCATTGAACATACACACACTGCATAGTCCTTTGTTCTTTCTTTAAAAATTCTTTTCATTTATGAGGGAAAAAACAATAGATTAATAACAGATGCAAATATGGCAACATTTTCTCTCTTGACCCAATTTAAGGGTGGAATTAAATGTGCATTACACACTTGACAACTCTTCTGCCCCAAGGCGGGGTGGGCTGTCACACTCTTTGGATTTTCTACAGGCCACGCCAGCTGCCCTCCCTCCTCGGTAACCTTCCTTCAGACCCACAGCCTCTGATCATAAGGCAACACAATGCTGCTTAAAATAATTCCTCATAGTTCATTTTGAAGTTGTCTACAGAAGGAGAGTTAATAAAGGAAAGAGATCGCAAGGTGCAATGTGTTTAAAGCTTTCATTATTTATTCACAAACATCAAATACTGTATCAGTTTTGGGCCTTGCTTTTCTCTTTTATATACACATACACATGCAGACAAAATAATCTGCCCCAACGGAAATCAGAGAAAACATTAAAAAGATTTCTGGGGAAAAAAGGAATATAAGTGAACTGTTGGCAAAAGTAGGCTTAAAAAACAAGTGAGAAGATGCTCAAAGATGAAAGGCCCCCTAGCCAGTACACAGAATTTTACTATTACATACCTTCCCATGCTGCCCAGCTCTTTCATAACAAATGACAACATCTTCCCACATTTCTAGCTTCTCAAATATCTGAAGGGCTGAACTGGTACATCCCAACTCAAAGAGTAAACTTGCAAGCTGGCGCTAGAAAATCAAGTTAAAATAATGAACAATCCTTTACACAAAGACAGATTCCTATTCCACTTGTAGGTCTATCCAATCTGCCATTTTAAGCATCTGCTTACTGTATTAAATGCTTAATTTCTACAATTCAACCTCTACTAATTAGAAATTTGCAATCATTCAATACTTACCTTTACTTTAGCAAGCCTCTTTAGAGGGGGTAAGGAATTAAAAAACAATATAGGAACTGTTCAAAGCACTCAATATATCAATTTTTTCCCAAGAATTCAGAACTTAAAAGGCAAAATCTGTATTTCTTCATTACCTAGAGATTCTATATAGGACAATCTCTGTTGTAAAGCTGATATCCAATAAATCAATTTTTAAAACTCTAGTTAGAATGGCTATTATCAGAAAGACAAGAAGTAAGTGTTGCTGAGGGCGTGGAGAAAAGGGAACTCTTGTGCACTGTTGGTGGGAATGTAAACTGGTGCAGCCACTACAGAAAACTGTATGGAGGTTCCTCAGGAAGCTGAAAATAGAACTACCATATGATCCAGTAATTCCACTTCTGGGCATATAGCTGAGGAAAATGAAAACACTAATTTATTTTAAGCACATCCTAAAAAACTTAGCTACTAATTTCCCAGTCCTTGGCAGATAAAAGGGTGCAAATTATGGTAAGGTGAGTGAAGGTTAAATATATTCAAAAATAAACATACTGTACAAGTGATCCAACCTGCAGGAATAGAAAAACAATATTAAAAAGGTTTAAAAAGTAGGTGAGACTCTTGAAGGTCTGGTTTCAAAATTCAATACATATTTAAGAGTTAAGAGGCTAATGGACATGGAACATGCAGGACTAACAAACTTAGAAAGTAAAATGAAATATGCCTGAAAATTATAAGCTAACATATTATCGAAATAAATAAAAGCGATGGTCCAATTCTTCTGTATCCTATGAAATACAAGAGAATTTGGCTATTTTAGAATATGTGGTTGGACATTTTCAAAACCTAGCAAACATAGCATGTGGGAGCTGGAATAAATCTTAATGCTCATGTAGTAAGTAGTTTAATCTTTTCATTTAATAGATGAAGAAAGTTATGACATCTAAGCTGATATGATCTTTAGCTAGCAGTAAAGATGAATTCTCTTTTTATAATAAACTATGCTGTTACTTCTTGATCTTTAAAAATAATACATAAAGATATGGTTACTCCCTATTATGAAAGAAAAATGATTTAATTTCTTAATGAAAGAGGATGTTTATCTAACTGCCCAAATATCCTAAAATCCACAGCTTCCTAAGCAGATAAAATAAACACTTAGCCTACATCCTAAATTTATTTGAACAGTATTTAATTTTCCTAATGCTTCTGTTCAGAAACAGAGTAACAGCTACACCCTCAACAGACATGTTTTGTCGTAATAACAGTCTGAGAGGTTTATACACCACAAATCACACAGTACAAAGCAGTTAAATTTCACAGATCAGGGTCAAAAGCATGCCAAAAAGTTCCAGTTTTTAACACCTTCCTGATGAAGAAGCTACTCCTTTTGAGGTGATATAACAAAGCTTTTTTTGTGCCTATGTTTTATTGAGATGCCTTCAATAGATAAAATGAATCCCAATGTGTAATAAACCCCCTCATTTACTCTGTGCTTAAGAATATAACCCACTCTCTAAGAAATCTTATGATGGAGATTCTGAGTCATTGAATTGTGGGTTGGCATTTATAGTTCTAAATCACTACCTATGTGCCTAATCCACAAGAGAGGACAGAAAGCTGGTTAAAATGACAATAGTTACTAAATCATCTAGAAATTTCTGGCTAGCATCATTTAACTCCACTTAGCCACTCTGCACCATAGCTTTCACATCTGTAAAATGGGGCTATTTCACAAAATTGTTGCAATAAAATAATGTGTGTGAAAGGCAGAACAAAATGTGTACCTCATAATAAATGTGCAGTAAAAGCTGGCTGTTATTATTTGTAATAATTACAACCCAATGGAGATACAGGAAAGGAGGTAAACTGGACTAAAAGTTGGGAAACTAGAGATGTAGTTCATGAGCAGCTATATGATCAACATTGGAAAAGTGTAGTTAATTGCACTGGGCCTCAATTTTCTTTTCTGTAGAATTAAGAAACTGGACCACATATCTTAAGTGGCCTTCAGTGCTTAAAATTTTACAAACTAGAGAACCGACGCCTCTTACACAGGAGAACCATGGTGTGGGAGCTAAACTAGGTATTCTCATATCATTAGAAAGAGGAGAGTAGTTAAGGGTATCTCACAATATCAAGTATCGAACAAATGCTTTCATTTACCTTTCGTACACAACTTGCTTAAAAGGTTCATTCTTTAGCAGAAGGTCCTTAAAGGGCTTTTAAACATTGAAAATGAAGACTTCTGTGGTTCTAGTTAATCTAGTTTAAAAATTTTTTTAACGTTATAAAAGTCTAATATCACTTTACTCAAATAGCAGTTTGAAGTAACTGGCAATCCTCAGCTAGATACTTTTATTCTTTTCACTGAAATATTTGAAAACTCAAACATAAACATCTAATGCGTTTATCTTTCAAATGCGAAGTATTTTCCATACCCAATGACAACAACAAAAATACCTGAATGGCCCAATGAGGTGGCACTTGACAGCAATAGAAAATCTTCAGACGTTCCAATACAGACGTAGTCTTATCTTCAAATTGGTCTGCAAGAGCCTTAAAAGCACGTATCATAATCAGAATCTATATGTGCAATAACTTTTTAATATAAACAAGATTCTTATTGCAAGTTATACAAACAGACATATAAACAATAAAGAACACAAGTTACTTTGATAAGGTGATGGGACGTGTGAATTTTTTCTTGAATTTTTGCTCCGCGGCATGTGGGATCTTCCCAAACCAGGGATCGAACCCTTGTCCTCTACATTGGCAGGTAGATTCTTAACCACGGTGCCACCAGGGAAGTCCTTGAATTTCGTTAAATGTTTGAAAAAAACTTTAATCAACATCTATGTAAATTTGTACATTTAAAACTTACCAGGAAAATAGTTTATTTTTATTTATTTAGTTTTTTTGGCGGTACGCAGGCTTCTCACTGTTGTGGCCTCTCCCGTTGCGGAGAACAGGCTCCGGACGCGCAGGCTCAGCGGCCATGGCTCATGGGCCCAGACACTCCGCGGCATGTGGGATCTTCCCGGACCGGGGTATGAACCCCTGTCCCCTGCATCGGCAGGCGGACTCTCAACCACTGCGCCACCAGGGAAGCCCAGGAAAATAGTTTTTTAAATTGAGGTTTCCTATAATAGTTCTTTCAGAGAACTAGCCTTATTAATCAGCCTTTTTACTTTTTCTAAGAAAAACTGTTCTTCAGCATACCTATTTCACAGCCATACTGTCACTGTGACAATGGCACTTTCTAACATAAATCAGAGAAAAATTACATGAAGAACTTCATTTAGGAATTTTCTAACGAATAAAGTGAAATCATAGCGTGTGTCTATTTGATCACAGAGGGTGAGTTCTCTTACTCTTCAGCAAGAGAGACATAGGGCAGGACATTCATTCATGTGAGACCACCCTTAAGGTGCAGTGGATAGCTTCAAGCTGCATGCACTGAGGAATCCCTCTGCTGGTCTGAAATACCTGCACTTTGTACTAAGTAACTGAACTCGAAGAGGCTATGTCAAGAAGCAGACCAACAAGACCAAGATGGCTGACTCTGAGAAAAGGTACCAGGGCCAAATGCAAAGCCAAAGGCTGGCACTAACTGGTAGTCACGTGATGAGTCATCACAAGACCCCACATATTCAGCATCAAAGTGAATGCAGACGCTCGGGAGTCCTAGGCAAATACACAGACAGTAGTTCCATTACCGTGATCATCTTCACCTGCCTCCTCATTCGCTATACAGTAAGCATATATGTTCTTTCTGTTTTATACGGAGACCTCTCAACTGTGAATTATCATGACCTTTTTTGCATAATGCAGTGCTCAAATTTTCTTTTTATGGCAATTGACTAATTTTCACAGGCCTATCATATAAGGATTAGATGGCAACAATACGTCAACGTTAATTTTCTGATGTTAATGCACATACTGTAGTTATGTAGGAGAGCGTCCATGTATGAAGCTCTATGTTTGCAACTTACTTTCCAAAACTTCAGGATACAAAAGACAGCTGGTCCTGTACTTAAAACTTTTCTGTAAGTTTGAAATTTTTTTCAAGTTTTTATGAAATTAAAATTGAAAATTTCAAAAACAACAAAAAAAAGTAAGAGGTAGCAAGTTCAAACTTCCTCAGGAGAAAGAAAAGGACAAGAATCTAACAAATCCCACTATAAGTAAGAGGAGACCAGTTTCTGAGCAGGGGAACTGCTCCTCAATTGGGAGAGAAGGGAAGTTCTCTATATTATAATAGGTGGGAGATATATTTGTTAGTCTAAGAATACCCTGCAGAATGAGAAAACACTCATTACATCACTTCTTTGACAATCCAAGATGTTATTCAATCAAATCAGTCAGAACAAACTGAGTCATAACCAGACTCCTAAACCATCTTGATCAAAATATTTTTAAAGCTTTCTGGCCTTACTTCAGAGAAACTTAATAGCAAAAAGGTTGCATGCTTCTGCCCAAAGCTATTTAGTTGTAGGAGAGAGAGAAGAGAAGAAAAACCTCTGGCTGAATACATATGCTTACAATACATAAATAGAAGGTTCACTGAATTACTTCATTAAGGAGGGCAACTTTTCCCTTTTATCAAATTCTTTTTATTCCTTTGGAAAGAAAAAATAAATAATGCTTATTTAATAATTAAAAGCCAAAAGCAACATCCCAACATTTACTTTTAAAGTCTTAATTACATGCAAGACGTCTTTAATTACATGCAAGACATCTGATTTTCAAACAAAACTCACGCTGTTTGCTGCACTTACTGCATCTAGCTAAAACGTATTAATCAGTGCTCAGTAAATACTTCCTAATTTATTAATAAACAGATTTATTATGTATTTCAGATACTTTTAGATGATCTCAGAGTGTCTCTGGTACTCTCAGATACTCTCCAAAATGTCAGAGACCACCGGAGAGAGCAGAGAATGAACATTTATTTGAATCTGATACCATAAATAAGCCCCTGTACAAGTACAGCCATGCTTTATAGAACTCGAATAGGCCATGTGTATGATAAAGATTAAAAACAGAATTCTAACCTATTTTCACTCCTGCACAGAATATACTTCCTCCTACCTTAAATATGACAACCACCTAAAGATTCACCTACCAATAAAACCAAGAACATCAAATTAATTTGTCTATTTCCTCTACTGAATTCAAAGTACTCTCTTATTTGCTAACTCACTCCAAATACAGGAACTTATTTACAATGCATCTCTAGGTTTTTCAGAGCAGGATTATTTCTAGTGACTCATTCTGGAATAATCCCATTATAGTCAAATGAGCTGGAGTCCTTTACAAGAAAAAGAGTACTGATAGGTGAAGTGGCCTGCCTGCTGTTCTAGGTCAACCTCCAACAAGCAAGTCATTTAAACACAAAGGCACTCATCTACGAAATGATTTTCTAAATGATCTTTTGCACTCCAAACACTCTGAGAATATGGCTTTATCAAAAGAGTATTTTGTTTAATTTCAAGCATCTGAGGAGGTTGCTAGTTTCAGGTACCATTAGCCGAACACAAGCATCAGGTTCATTCCTCAGGGGCAAACTGTACCAAATTGGTCTGGAAGACAACGGCAGGACATTAAGTCCTAGGAGAATGGGACTGAATGAACAGCAAGCCCGAGCTCCTGCCGTGTATACGTGTGTGTGTGAAAGTGGACAGAAACAGTAGCTCAGAGACAAACTGGCACTTTGTAAGCTTTCACACACCCCCAGAAATTGAGGTAAATGACCTCTGAAGCAGTGTCCTACCCTTTCACTTGCCATTGTCTCTCTCCAGTTTCTAAATTTCATGTATTTCACACCTGAAAGTCATGGGCACTTGGTCATAAGTTAAAACTGATATGAGAAGTTGCCTTTAAGGGAAAATGGTAACATCCGAAATGGAGAGAGAGAGAGAGAGAGAGAGAGAGAAATGAATATACCCTAGACCAATCATTAAGAGTTGAAAGCAAGCAGAGTGTACATAGGAGGGTGACAGAAGAAATGTGGATAAACGGGAAAGACGATGAGTAAAGAGTAAGGAAGAGTCTAGAGCTCAGTCAGCAGGTGGGGGGACAGCCAAGTCACAGAAAATCCAGGTATGATAACTGCTGGGAGACATCAAAGATGACCTCATGATGTATAAACTACTGTGATATGAAACTGTTTTCAAGTTTTAAGACTCCCTTTTAATGTCTTTTTCTCCCCAAACTCCATCACAAAGCATTTATACTTTGAGTGTCCTTTGAGACAACGTGCTTGTGCATATAGATTCTCTAACCCCAAACAATAACGACTCTCCAGCCTTCCAGAAGCCACTGTACCAGAGGTCAGGAGATACCTCTAAGGAATGGGGAATAAAAGATACCTCTAAGGAATGGGGAATAAAACCCTGGAAAACAATGATGGGTCCTCTCTTTTCAATGCTCTGTTTTCAGTAGCGAAAGAACTTCTTCCCTCCAAAAAACTAGAGAAGATCAAAACTACATTTTAAAATTAGCACATGGAGAATGACTTAGTATAGAAGGACAATTCTGAACAAGGTCTGGTATGATTTAGACTTTTATTTATGTGCTCGTATCTAAAAGTATGGCACACATATCTTCAAAAGAACAGAGCTAGTCCCTAAGGACCTACACTTTCACTGAAGGCTATTCTTTCTTGCTTGCGTGATATCAAAGTGTTTATCCACTTTCTGAAGAGCCAAGTAGAAATTAGCTGATAATCTAAAAGGTATGATTGATCATATGCCAAATCACCTTGCTTTTTTGTGCATGGAGAGTGTGTGTGTGTGTGTGTGTGTGTGTGTGTGTAGGAGGGTGGGATTTATTATAAAAATACGTACTTAATCAAATATATCCAACAGTTGGGCTGAACTGCTCTCTTTGACAGGAGTCTGCAGTCATTCCACCATGATTCAGAGTGGTGAAGCTAACTGCCATCTCAAACTCCCAAGCCCAAGAAAACTTCTAATAGGAACAAGGGGAATGAGAATCAAAACCTATCAACAACCAACTAAGTATCAACACCACCATTAAACCTATTGTTAATTCAGTTTTACCTTGTGTATAGGGAATTGCAGGGAATCAGAGAGATTAAAAAAATGGCTTGCCCAGGCTTCCCCGGTGGCACAGTGGTTAAGAATCCACCTGCCAATGCAGGGGACACGGGTTTGAGCCCTTGTCCAGGAAGATCCCACATGCCACGGAGCAGCAAAGCCCATGCACCACAACTACTGAACCTGCACTCTAGAGCCCGTGAGCCACAACTACTGAAGCCCGTGCACCTAGAGCCCATGCTCCGCATCAAGAGAAGCCACCACAATGAGAAGCCCGCGCACTGCAACGAAGAGGAGCCCCTGCTCACCACAACTAGAAAAAGCCCGCACACAGCAGCAAAGACCCAACTCAGCCATTCATTCATTCATTCATTTTTTTAAAAATGGCTTGCCCAAAGTTTAAAGCTATGAAATAGGTGAGCCTGTCTGATTCCAAACACTAAGTTGACAGCTTCATTAAAACCTTACCTCCTAAGTGGAAATTATCAGAGCTGTGAAAATAAAAAGCAGCTTCTCACTGGAAAAATACTGAGAACTCTAATTAACTGGGTTTTTCCCCACCTAACCACATAATATGGGAGTCAGGGTGTGGCCTGGCCAAGAAGATCTTTAATCACTACTTCCTGTTCCAAAGACTTTTATGTGTTGGCTGGTAGGAGCTGGGTCTACTAAAGGGGGCTGGGAGAGCCTAGATGTCTTTTTTATGATTCCAGACAGAAGAGATGAACATAAAGAGGGAGGCTTCAAGGAAGCCCACACAAGGATCTTGGAACATTCCCCTTAGTCACACCTTAGCAGTTCTTAAACCATTTCGTTTCAGGACCTCTTTATATTTATTTTTTTAATTAATTTTTATTGGAGTATAGTTGCTTTACAATGTTGTAGGACCTCTTTAAACTCTTATAAATTATTGAGGGACTCCAAAGAGCTTTTGTTTGTGTGGGCTATCATCTATCAATATTTATCATATTAGAAATTAAAACTGAATAAAATTTAAATATTAATCCATTCTAAAAGAAAATAATGAATCTATTACATTAACATACATAATATGTTTCATGAAAAATAACTATATCTCCCCCCCACCCCCAAAAAAAAAGTCTTGAAAAGATTGACAATGTCTTGGGAATTCCCTGGCCGTCCAGTGGTTAGGACTCCGAGCTTCCACGGCTGGGAGCCCGCGTTCAATTCCTGGTCAGGGAATTAAGATCCTGCAAGCTGAGTGGCACAAAGAAAAAAGTAAAAAAAAAAACTGTCAATGTGTTACATTTTTGCAACTGTCTTTAATGTCTGGCTTAATAGATGACAGCTATTCTGTCATCTATTCTCATACCATCTTCTGTAGTCAATCTGTTACAATGTGATGTTTTGGTTGAAATTTATGAAGAAAATTTGGCCTCATACAGATAGGTAGTTGGAAAAGGGAGAAGTATGTTAACAGCTTTTTCAGTTAATTGTGCATATTATTCTTTGATACTACATCAAAATTCAAAATGTGGTGGCTTCTAAGAGTTACCTGCAATGTGGAATTTGAAATCCTATCAATGAATGTTTCCCTGTTACATTAAATACCCTGTTACACTAAAATCCACTGGTCTAAAAAAAAAACAAAAAACTACTCACTGATGTATCTTGAACTTTGAATGGATCTTTTACCCATGCTTGATTTTTCACATCATGCATTAGTCATTTGGAAAATGTGCAGATTTACAAATGTTGACATATTTCATATAATATTAAAAATTGTATGCATTAATATCACCAATAATCTCACAAGAAAACTCTCAGCCCAGTACTTGAAGTATTGGAAAGCTGTCAAATTCATAACTGCATATAAAAGATTTCCAAAAGTCTCATTTTTTTTCTTAAAAGCTCAAAATTTCATCACTGGTAAGAAATACTGTCAATTATTTTCCTAGAAGTGATGAGCTCACTTCATTCATTTTTAAGAAAATTTCTGCCAAATACCCAAGTATGAATACGCATAGTCTGTCAATAGTTCTTCTTAGTAAAAACTGTGTTTCCTAGGAAAAGCAACTCGCTTAGCTTTTCTTGAGACAACCACTGTACTTCAGCATGCAGCACAAGTGTTTTGCAAGTACTTCCCAGTTCATCACGTAAAATATTAAAAAGCACGCTGTCAAGGGTGAAGACTTAATAAAATAATATTTACTGCTTTATCAAAGACATTCATAAACAAAACTGTCTTGGGACTTCCCTGGTGGTTCAGTGGTTAAGAATCCACCTTCCAATGTAGGGAAACATGGGTCAATCCCTGGTTGGGGTACTGAGATCCCACATGCCATGGGGCAACTAAGCCCGCATGCCGCAACTATTGAACCCACGCACTCTAGAGCCAGCGTGCGACAACTAGAGAGCCCGCATGCCACAACTACTGAGCCCAGGCACTCTGGAGCCGTGCACCACAGCTAGAGAGAAGCCCGCGTACCACAACAAAAGATCCTGAGTGCCACAACAGAGATACCACACGTTGCAACTAAGAGACCCAACACAACCAAAAAATAAATAAATTTTAAAAAAAACAAAAAACAAAACTGTCTTTTCTTTTTTTTAAGCTACAAACTCGTGGTGGTGAAGCACAGGATGACTACCAGCACAGTATGGTGTCCTGACCTTGATTCCGGTTAAGGGGCCAACAGTGTGACCCCCCATTGCTTCTAGTGATTCAGTATCAACACAGTGACAAGATAAATAGTATCTTAATATTGTTGTGAAGACAGTTGTGACCTTGGACACTCTGAAAGGGCTGAGGAGCCTCGGGGCTCCACAATCACCCCCTGAGAACTGCTGCCTGAGAACTGGGAGATGCACAATCTCTCGTGCCTTCCCCAGACGCTGCCCACCTCCAACCTTCTCCCACAACTTCTCCAGGGGACCCTGCTTAGTATTTAAGGCAATACTTAGAAGTTCTCCTTTATTATCTTGTCTTAAAAGATTAGGAAATGAGAAAAGTCAGTCTGTTTACAGTCTGCAAGTATCATAAGAGTGCAAAGAATATTTATTAAAACTTAAATGAATGTTTTAAATTCCCAGTATTATCCTTACTAAAAAAGTTAAAATAGTTAAGTCTAATAATAATTACACCTACTTTCCTGAGCAGCCCCAGTCAGATGCAAAGCATCTGTTCCTCAGCCAGCTCAATTCCACCTGGCCCTCGTCTGCAGCCCTCAGTAATACTCACCTCTAAGGTTCCTTCTGGCACCCAGCCCCCTGTTAAATCACAACGCTGGCCTCCAGGCCTTGGTAAATGCCCTTTTAGTCTCTGTTCTGTTTGTACTTGGATGTAAGACAGTAAAATATCTGGAGCTACAAAAGATTAACAATCTGCCTCTGTCAGGGGCAGTCTCTTCCAAACGCACCCATAATCACCACCCTCACCAGACCTTGAATTTCTGTAGGATGGGCTGAAGAGCCATATATATATATATAATATATATATATATTTTTTTTTACTTTTGTCTGCGTTGGGTCTTTGTTGCTGCGTGCAGGCTTCCTCTAGTTGCGGCAAGCAGGGGCCACTCTTGGTTGCGGTGCACAGGCTTCTCATTGTGGTGGCTTCTCTTGTTGTGGAGCATGGGCTCTAAGCGTGCGGGCTTCAGTAGTTGTGGCTCCGAGGCTCTAGAGCACAGGCTCAGTAGTTGTGGCACACGGGCTTACTTGCTCCACGGCATGTGGGATCTTCCCGGACCAGGGCTCGAACCGTGTCCCCTGCATTGGCAGGTGGATTCTTAACCACTGCGCCACCGGGGAAGCCCCATGCAGAGCTATATTTTAATAAGCACCTTGGAAGTGGTTCATATGTTCAGGCAAGTTTGAGAAATGTTGTATAAGGCTCATAAGATGTACACAGGGTGCTGTCCCAGGAAACACCAATGTGTCAGTTCAATCAACACAATCTGACTCTGTCAAAGACCTTCAGTGTGCCCCTACTGGAATCTGACTGAAGTTAGCATTTAGTGCCTTTAGAAGTGTGCTTTAAGTGGGTGTACTTTATTCCATTCCACTAGTAAGTTTCTCTGCTGTTACTGAGTTTTCACTGTCCTGTAACTTTCTAGGTTTTCAAAATATTTTTTTAACTATTAACAATATTTTATGTTGTTTATCGCTTCTCCCTTCTTTTATCTCACTTATTTATGAACTAATTGTTGCCTATATTTTTACTAATCTATTATCACGAAACTCACATCCTGGTTCAGCCCATCAGCCTCTGTCCAGGCATCCCCCTTTCTTGGCCTTAGCAGAAGCCAGTTTCACTCACCCAGGTGCACGTTCTTTTCCCACACGGGACTGCATCCTGATATTGTGTACAATCCATTTCCTCTCCTTTCACCTAAATTGTAGGCATTCAGATGCTGAGTTCTGCAACCAAACATTCCTCACAAAAGCCTCTATTCATTTCTTCCTGCCTATGCTGGTTCAACCCCTTTCCCCCAGATGATGCCAAGTCTTCCACTGATATCTTCTTTCTCAGAGCTTC
The DNA here is from genome assembly GCF_003031525.2 of Neophocaena asiaeorientalis asiaeorientalis. NCBI lineage: Eukaryota > Metazoa > Chordata > Mammalia > Artiodactyla > Phocoenidae > Neophocaena > Neophocaena asiaeorientalis. The sequence goes on along the minus strand of NW_020172444.1, from coordinate 845,489 downwards.
CTGAGAATACAGCATGGTGAATAAAAGCATGGACTTCAGGGGTTTCCCTGCTGGTTCAGTGGTTAAGAATCTGCCTGCCAATGCAGGGGACACGGGTTCGAGCCCTGATCCAGGAAGATTCCACGTGCTATGGAACAACTAAGCCCGTGCGCCACAACTACTAAGCCTGCACTCTAGAGCCCACGAGCCACAACTACTGAGCCCAGACACCACAACTACTGAAGCCCGCGTGCGTAGAGCCCGTGCACTGGAACAAGAGAAGCCACTGCAATGAGAAGCCCGTGCACCGCAACGAAAAGTAGCCCCCGCTCGCCACAAGTAGAGAAAGTCCGCGCACAGCAACAAAGACCCAACTCAGTCAAAAATAAATAAAATAAATAGATTAAAAAAAAAAAAGCATGGATTTCGAAATCCAAGACAGACCTGGTGTGAATTCAATTAGACCTTGGGTAAGTCACTTATATTTTCTGTGCTTCAGTTTCTTCACCAGTAAAAATATAAATAGTGCCTACTCCCTAGGATTATTTAGAACCTGGCACATAAGTATCCAGTAAACGGTAGTAACTGTACACAGTTCTGAATAAACAGTAGTAACTATAATGACTCCAAAAAAAAAAGCATGGCTACAGTCACAGGAGCAAGTTCTAGTATACTTTTCAATAACTTTCAAGCGCTACATGTGGTTATTAACGCAGGTGAAGTACAAAGCCAGAACGGAAGACATGATTTTCATATCTCAGATATTTGAAAAACTCAATGGCGGGACTCAGCACACTAAACGTGAAGCATTGTACTTATCTCAATGTTTTTAGATTTTCTAAATCTAAAGCATTCTATTCTAGGTAGTAATGATTGCTTTCAGTGAGTTATGAAGGATTGGGCAGTTTTCTTTTCCTGTACCTCCTTTAAAGTCAGGATAATAGAAACAGTCAACATTTACTGAGGGTTTACTATGTGCCAGGTGCTATTTGGAGTGTTTCACAAATATTAAGTCATTTAACCCCTCAGTATCTGAATGAGGTGGGCATTACCGCTCTCTCCATTCTCCAGATAAGGGAAGTGAAGCATAAGAGGTTAGGGTGCTTAGCCTTGGCCACAGTACGTGACATCTCTTCCTCTTGGATTGTGAGGTCTATGGACAATAAAATCTGGTGCTTTTCTGACAACAGACATTCTGACACTGAAGCAGGCAGAGAAAAGCAGAGATGAGAAAAGAGAGAAAGACCCGATGATCTCTTCGAGCCTTGAATCCAGCTAACTATGGGATCGGAATACCCCTAGACTTCCCAGTTACTATAACAGTCAACCAATTTCCTTTTTTACAGACAGTTGGAATTGGGTTTCTGTCCCTTACAACTAAAAGTTTCCTACTGAGACCTGTCCTTGAATTGTACTAAAGTAGAAGTATAAAAAGTCTCAAAAAGCTCTAAACTTCAATCTGTCCATTACAAGCACCTTATATTTAAAAAAGGATATTTAAAGTATAAAAAGCAAATGTAACTTCTCAAATTTTGAAGCCATACCCCCTCGTGGGGTAAGCCAAATACGGCCAAGGTCAGCTTGAATTACTACATCACGTGCTCCCCTCCACCTCCTGTAATCCATAATGACAGCCATATATTCCACTCAAGCAAATAGCTGCACATCAAGGTCAATGCCAAGCCTGCCAAATATAATTCATGTGGATGTACTTTCATGAAGAAGATATGTGAAAATGTAATAGAGCAGGTGCATATTATGAGACACCAAAACTTCAGAGAGCAGTCTGCAATGCAGAACAAATGACCAGTTTGTAATACAGAGGAAAAGCTCTGTTTTATGGTATATTGAGAAATACAGTGAACATATTTCGAGATAATTAAGTAGCTAATTCATGAACTCCGGTCTCTTATCATTTCCTTTTTTTTTTTTCTCATATCTTTTTTTTGGGGGGGCAGCACGTGGGCCTCTCACTGTTGTGGCCTCTCCCGTTGCAGAGCACAGGCTCCGGATGCGCAGCCTCAGCGGCCATGGCTCACGGGCCTAGCCGCTCCGCAGCACGTGGGGTCTTCCTGGACCGGGGCACGAACCAGTGTCTCCTGCATCAGCAGGTGGACTCTCAACCACTGCGCCGCCAGGAAAGCCCAATATCTTTATTGGAGTATACTCACTTTACAATTCTTATCACTTCTTCTAATGACCACAAAGGGTAGCGATTTATGCATGCAGTTTATCATTTTTTAGGAAACCCTAAAAGAAAAAACTGAAATTCCTTTACCTCTTCCCCCTTAAAAAAAATACAACCAACCAAACTGTGAATTACTACCCGCTGAGACCTCTACGTTACCCTCAGTGTGATCACAGTGATTGCTCTGTTCCTGTTAGCTTTGGCACTCGACTGAAGATTTGGACTGCAGGATATTACAAAGGCTGGTCTCTACTGCTCTCAGATTGCTAAATTGCCAGATGAAAATATAATCTTTAATTCAGCTAACTCTCAATTATTCCTGCTAATAAGTAGGTAATTAAAAATTAAACATAGAGAAGAAAAGGACTTACAAAAACAAACCCAAAACGTTTAAGAAAATGGTAATATGAACACAAATTTTGATGGCTACCTTAAAAGTGAATGGATTAAATGCTCCAACCAAAAGACACACGCTTGCTGAATGGATACAAAAATAAGACCCATATATATGCTGTCTACAAGAGACCCACTTCAGACATAAGGACACATACAGACTGAAAGTGAGGGGATGGAAAAAGATATTCCATGCAAACGGAAATCAAAAGAAAGCTGGAGTGGCAATACTTATATCAGATAAAACAGACTTTAAAATAATGTTACAAGAGACAAGGAAGGACACTACATAATGATCAAGGGATCCATCCAAGAAGATACAACAATTATAAATATATATGCACCTAACAAAGCAGCACCTCAATACATAAGGAAACTGCTAACAGCAATAAAACAGGAAATGGACAGTGACACAATAACAGTGGGGGACTTTAACACCTCACTTACACCAATGCACAGATGACCCAAACAGAAAATTAAAACGGAAACAGAAGCTTTAAATGACACAACAGACCAGAAAGATTTAATTGATATTTATAGGACATTCCATCCAAAAACAGCAGATTACACTTTCTTCTCAAGTGCGCACAGAACATTCTCCAGGAGAGATCACATCTTGGGTCACAAATCAAGCCTCAGTACATTGAAGAAAACTGAAATCATATCAACCATCTTTTCTGAACACAACACTATGAGATTAGAAAACAATTACAGGGAAAAAAACGTAAAAAACACAAACACATGGAGGCTAAACAATATGTTACTGAATAACCAAGTGATCACTGAAGAAATCAAAGAGGAAATCAAAAATACCTAGAAACAAATGACAATGAAAACACGATCACCCAAAACCTATGGGATGCAGCAAAAGCAGTTCTAAAAGGGAAGTTTATAGCTATACAAGTCTACCTCAAGAAACAAGAAAAATCTCAAAAAAACAATCTAACGTTACACCTAAAGGAACTAGAGAAAGAAGAACAAACAAAACCCAAAGTTAGCAGAAGAAAATAAATTATAAAGATCAGAGAAGAAATAAATGAAATAGAATCAAGAAAACAATAGCAAAGATCAATAAAACTAAAAGCTGGTTCTTTGAGAAGACAAACAAAATTGATAAACCATTAGCCAGACTCATCAAGAAAAAGAGGGAGAGGACTCAAATCAATAAAATTACAAACGAAAAGGAGAAGTTACAACAGACACTGCAGAAATACAAAGCATCCTAAGAGATTACTACAAGCAACACCATGCCAATGAAATGGACAACCTGGAAGAAATGGACAAATTCTTAGAAAGGTATAACCTCCCAAGACTGAACCAGGAAGAAATAGAAAATATGAACAGACCAATCACAAGTAATGAAATTGAAACTGTGATTAAAGATCTTCCAACAAATAAAAGCACAGGACCAGATGGCATCACAGGTGAATTCTATGAAACATTTACAGAAGAGCTAAGACCTATCCTTCTCAAACTCTTCCAAAAAATTGCAGAGGAGGGAACATTCCCAAACTCATTCTATGATGCCACCATCACCCTGATACCAAAACCAGACAAAGATACTACAAAAAAAAATTACAGACTAATATTACTGATGATTATAAATCCAAAAATCCTCAACAAAATACTAGCAAACAATACATTAAAAGGATCATACAATATGATCAAGTGGGGTTTATCTCAAGGATGTAAGGATTCTTCAATATATGCAACTCAATGTGATACACCATATGAACATATTAAAGAATAAAAACCATATGATCATCTCAATAGATGCATAAAAAGCTTTTGACAAATTTCAACACATATTTATGATAAAAACCCTCCAGAAAATAGGCCTAGAGGGAACCAACCTCAACATAATAAAGGCCATATACAACAAACCCACAGCCAACATCATTCTCAATGGTGAAAGACTGAAAGCATTTCCTCTAAGATCCGGAAAAAGACAAAGATGTCCACTCTCGCCACTACTATTCAAGATAGTTTTGGAAGTCCTAGCGACAGCAATCAGAGAAGAAAAGGAAATAAAAGTAATACAAATTGTAAAAGAAGAAATAAAACTGTCACTGTCTGCAGATGACATGATACTATACATAGAGAATCCTAAAGATGCCACCAGAAAACTACTAGAGCTAATCAATGAATTTGATAAACTTGCAGAATACAAAATTAATGCACAGAAATCTCTTGCATTCCTATACGCTAATGGTTAAAAATCTGAAAGGGAAATTAAGGAAACTCTCTCATTTACCAATGCAACAAAAAGAATAAAATACCTAGGAATAAGGCTTCCCTGGTGGTGCAGTGGTTGAGAGTCCGCCTGCCGATGCAGGGGACACGGTTTCGTGGCCCTGTCCAAGAAGATCCCACATGCTGCGGAGCGACTGGGCCCGTAAGCCATGGCCGCTGAGCCTGTGCATCTGGAGCCTGTGCTCCGCAACGGGAGAGGCCACAACAGTGAGAGGCCTCCATACTGCAAAAACAAAAACAAAAACAAAAAACCTAGGAATAAACCTATCTAGGGAATAAACCTGTGTGCAGAAAACTATAAGACACTGATAAAATACATTAAAGATGATACCAACAGATGGAGAGATATAAAATGTTCTTGGACTGGAAGAATCAATATTGTGAAAATGAGTATACTACCCAAAGCAATCTACAGATTCAATGCAATCCCTATCAAATTACCAATGGCATTTTTTACAGAACGAGAACAAAAAATCTTAAAATTTGTATGGAGACACAAAAGACCCTGAATAGCCAAAGCAGTCTTGACGGAAAAAAACGGAGCAGGAGGAATCAGACTCCCTGACTACAGACTATATTACAAGGCTACAGTAATCAAAACAATATGGTACTGGCACAAAAAAAGAAACATAGATCAATGGAACAAGATAGAAAGCCCAGAGATAAACCCACACAAGTATGGTCAACTAATCTATGACAAAAGAGGCAAGAATATACAATGGAGAAAAGACAGCCTCTTCAATAAGTGGTGCTGGGAAAACTGGACAGCTACATGTAAAAGAATGCAATTAGAACACTGCCTAACACCTTACACAAAAATAAACTCAAAATGGATGAAAGACCTAAATGTAAGACTAGCCACCATAAAACTCTCAGAGGAAAACATAGGAACAACACTCTTTGACATAAATCACAGCAAGATCTTTTTTAATCCACCTCCTACAGTAACGGAAATTTTTAAAAAATAAACAATGGGACCTAATGCAAATACAAAGCTTTTGCACATCAAAGGAAACGATAAACAGGACGAAAAGACAACCCTCAGAATGGGAGAAAATATTTGCAAACGAATCTACGGACAAAGGAATAATCTCCAAAATATATAAACAGCTCATGAAGCTCAATAATAAAGAAACAACAACCCAATCCAAAAATGGGCAGAAGACCTAAATAGACATTTCTCCAAAGAAGACATACAGATGGTCAAGAAGCACATGAAAAGCTTCTCAACATCACTAATTATTAGAGAAATGCAAATCAAAACTACAATGAGGTACCACCTCACACCAGTTGGAATGGGCATCATCAAAAAATCTAGAAACAACAAATGCTGGAGAGGGTGTGGAGAAAAGGAAACCCTCTTGCACTGTAGGTGGGAATATAAATTGATACAGACACTATGGAGAACAGTATGGAGGTTCCTTAAAAAACTAAAAATAGAACTACCATATGAGCCAGCAATCCCACTACTGGGCGTATACCCTGAGAAAGCCATAATTCAAAAAGAGTCATGTACCACAATGTTCACTGCAGCTCTATTTACAATAGCCAGGACATGGAAGCAACCTAAGTGTCCATCAACAAATGAATGGATAAAGAAGATGTGGCACATATATACAATGGAATATTACTGAGCCATAAAAAGAAACAAAATTGAGTTATCTGTAGTGAGGTGGATGGACCTAGAGTCTGTCATACAGGGTGAAGTAAGTCAGAAAGAGAAAAACAAATACCATATGCTAACACATATATATGGAATCTAAAGAAAAAAAATGGTTATGAAGAACCTAGGGGCAGGACAGGAATAAAGACGCAGACAAAGAGAATGAACTTGAGGACACAGGGAGGGGGAAAGGGTGCGCTGGGACGAAGTGAGAGAGTGGCATGAACTTATATATACTACCAAATGTAAAATAGATAGCTAGTGGGAAGCAGCTGCATAGCACAGGGAGATCACCTCACTGTTTTGTGACTGCCTAGAGGGGTGGGATAGGGAGAGTGGGAAGGAGGTGCAAGAGGGAAGAGATATGGGGTTATATGTATATGTATAGCTGATTCACTTTGTTACAAAGCAGAAACTAACACACCATTGTAAAGCAATTATACTCCAATAAAGGTGTTAAAAAAGAAAAAAAAACTGTTCTAAAAATACTCATTTAAAAATTGTGAAATCTCAATTAGCTCCCACAGTTAAGAAAGTCAAATGGCAGTATGAACAGTCTCCAGTGACAGAAAACTGCTGCAATCTCAAATTCCCAATTCAATGCAATGTCCTCCCAGAAATTCAAGGGTGAAGGAAAAGACTCTTGCCATACAAACATCTTCAGAGGCAAAACTAGCTCAACAGGGACAGATCTTCACAATTTAAATTAAAAGATTTAAAACATAACTGGGTAATTAAAATTCATCAGCAAAATTACTTAATAATGAACATAAAGTAACCTAACATTAACCCTCAATGACTGAACTGAGTTTATCTAACACTAATATGAACGTTATTAGACGATGACATTTGGTTTGCCCAAGTTTCTTTGGATTGAACATAAGTAAGAGGGTTCCCTTGAATGTATGTGGTTTGATTAATTTCCTTCATATTTGGATATGTATAATACATTGCTTTCATCATACTAAAGGAAAGAAGAAAAAGATGTGATCTTATGAGACAGAAGATATCGATTATTTGGACTTGGATCAGACATGGCATGGTGGGGTGGGGTAGAAGCAGAATCATGATAGATAGGTAGGTATTTTGTACCCAACGGGTAAAAAGCAGGGTATAAATAAATACTGGAGAATATAATATTTTAATTCAAGCTGCTTCTGAATTCTAAAATAACCAGTATTTCCATAAACATTATTTTGTTCATCATTACCACCATCATCATAGTCCTGAAGATACAATAATTAAACAACTCTAGCCTAGAATAATTTCCATTAGATAGGGTGCTTTTTTTTTTCTTTTTTCTTGCGGTACGTGGGCCGCTCACTGTTGTGGCCTCTCCCGTTGCAGAGCACAGACTCCGGACTCGCAGGCTCAGCGGCCATGGCTCACGGGCCCAGCTGCTCCGCGGCATGTGGGATCTTCCTGGACGGGGGCACGAACTCGTGTCCCCTGCATCGGCAGGCGGACTCTCAACCACTGCGCCACCAGGGAAGCCCAGATACAGTGCTTTTAATGAACTGTCCTCAACTTGGAGTTCCTTCTTCCTCTGTGGATCTTATAATACTGATTTATTTACCATTAGGTGTGACACAACAGTCCCTTCTAAGTTTGGCACATCTCACTTAGACATCTCTTCCAAATCTGCCACCTTTAGGACCTGCCATTACATCCTTTTTTTTTTTTTTTTTTTAACATCTTTACTGGAGTATAATTGCTTCACAATGGTGCTTTAGTTTCTGCTCTATAACAAACTGAATCAGCTATACATATACATATAACCCCATATCTCCTCCCTCTTGCGTCTCTCTCCCAACCTCCCTATCCCACCCCTCTAGGTGGTCACAAAGCACTGAGCTGATCTCCCTGTGCTATGCGGCTGCTTCCCACTAGCTAGCTATCTTACATTCAGTAGTATATAAAAGTCCATGCCACTCTCCCACTTTGTCCCAGCTCACTCTTCCTCCTCCCCGTGTCCTCAAGTCCGTTCTCTAGTAGGTCTGCAACTTTATTCCTGTCCTGCCCCTTGGTTCTTCATAACCTTTTTTTTTTTCATTTAGATTCCATTTATATGTGTTAGCATACGGTATTTGTTTTCTTCTTTCTGACTTACTTCACTCTGTATGACAGACTCTAGGTCCACCCACCAAACTACAAATAACTCAATTTCCTTCCTTTTTGTGGCTGAGTAACATTCCACTGCATATATGTGCCACATCTTCTTTATCCATTCACCTGTCGATGGACACTTAGGCTACTTCCATGTCCTGGCTACCATAAATACAGCTACAATGAACATTGTGGTACATGACACTTTTTGAATTATGGTTTTCTCAGGGTATATGCCCAGTAGTGGGATTGCTGGGTTGTACGGTAGTTCTATTTTTAGTTTTTTAAGAAATCTCCACACTGTTCTCCATATTAGCTGTATTTATTTACATACCCACCAACAGTGCAAGAGGGTTCCCTTTTCTCTACACCCTCTCCAGCATTGACTGTTTGTAAATTTTTTGATGATAGCCATTCTGACCAGTGTGAGATTATATCTCATTGTAGTTTTGATTTGCATTTCTCTAATGATTAGTGATGTTGAGCATTCTCCTTCATGTGTCTGTTGGCAATCTGTTTATATTCTTTGGAGAAATGTGTACGTAGGTCTTCTGCCCGTTTTTCAATTGGGTTGTTTGTTTTATTGATACTGACCTGCATGAGCAGCTTGTAAATTTTGGAGATTAATCCTTTGTCAGCTGATTCGTTTGCAAATATTTTCCCCCATTCTGAGGGTTGTCTTCTCCTCTTGTTTATGGTTTCCTTTGCTGTGCAAAAGCTTTTAAGTTTCATTAGGTCCCATTTGTTTATATTTCCATTTCTCTAGGAGGTGGGGTCAAAAAGGATCTTGCTGTGATTTATATCATAGAGGGTTCTGCCTATGTTTTCCTCTAAGAGTTTTATAGTGTCTGCCCTTACATTTAGCTCTTTAATCCATTTGGAGTTTATTTTTGTGTATAGTGTTAAGGAGTGTCAAATTTCATTCTTTTACAGGTAGCTGTCCAGTGTTCCCAGCATCACTTATTGAAGAGGCTGTCTTTTCTCCATTGTATATTCTTGCCTGCTTTATCAAAAATAAGGCAACCATATGTGCATGTGTTTATCTCTGGGATTTCTATCCTGTTCAATTGATGTATACTTCTGTTTTTGTGCCAGTACCATACTGTCTTGATTACTGTAGCTTTGTAGTATAGTCTGAAGTCAGGGAGCCTGATTCCTCCAGCTCCATTTTTCTTTCTCAAGACGGCTTTGGCTATTCGGGGTCTTTTGTGTTTCCATACAAACTGTGCAATTTTTTTTCTAGTTCTGTGAAAAAAGCCAGTGGTATTTTTTGATAGGGATTGCATTGAATCTGTAGATTGCTTTGGGTAGTATACTCATTTTCACAATGTTGATTCTTCCAGTCCAAGAACATTTTATTTTTTGATTTTATTTTTTGATTTCCCCTTTGTTTTCTTCAGTTTTCTCTTGGTTATTAAGTAGTGTATTGTGTACCCTCCATGTTCTTGTATTTTTTACAGACTTCTTCATGTAATTGATATGTAGTCTCACAGCATTGTGGTCAGAAAAGATACCTGATACAATTTCAATTTTCTTAAATTTACCAGGGCTTGATTTGTGACCGAAGATATGATCTATCCTGGAGAATGTTCGATGACCACTTGAGAAGAAAGTGTATTCTCTTGTTTTTGGATGGAATGTGCTATAAATATCAATTAAGTCCATCTTGTTTAATGTATCATTTAAAGCTTGTGTTTCAGGGACTTCCCTGGTGGTCCAGTGGTTAAAACTCTGCTTTCAATGCAGGGGGTGCAGGTTTGATCTCTGACTAGGGAACTAAGATCCAACATGTACACAGCATGGCCAAAAAAATAAAAATTATAAAAAAATAAAAAATTTTAAAAATAAAGCTTGTGTTTCCTTATTTATTGTCATTTTGGATGAACTGTCCATTGGTGAAAGTGGGCTGTTAAAGTCCCCTACTATGATTGTGTTACTGTCGATTCCCCTTTTATGGCTGTTAGCATTTGCCTTACGTATTGAGGTGTTCCTCTGTTGGGTGCATAAATATTTACAATTCTTATATCTTCTTCTTGGATTGATCCCTTGATCATTATGTAGTGTCCTTCTTCGTGTCTTGTAGTACTCTTTGTTTTAAAGTCTACTTTGTGTGATATGTGAATTGCAACTCCAGCTTTCTTTTGATTTCCATTGCATGGAATATCTCTTTCCATCCCCTCACTTTCAGTCTGTATGTGTCTGTAGGTCTGACGTGGGTCTTTTGTAGACAGCATATATACAGGTTCTGTTGGGTTTTGGTTTTGTTTGTTTGTTTGTTTTGCGGTACACGGGCATCTCACTGTTGTGGCCTTTCCTGTTGTGGAGCACAGGCTCCAGACATGCAGGTTCAGTAGCCATGGCTCATGGGCTAGCCACTCCACGGCATGTGGGATCTTCCCAAACTGGGGCACAAACCCGTATCTCCTGCATCAGCAGGCGGACCCTCAACCACTGCGCCACCAGGGAAGCCCCAGGTCTTGTTTTTGTATCCATTCTGCCAGTCTATGTTTTTTGGTTGAAGCATTTAATCCATTTACATTTAAGGTAATTATCAATATGTATGTTCCTATTAACCATTTTCTTAATTGTTTTGGGTTTGTTATTGCAGGTCTTTTCCTTCTCTTGTGATTCCTGCCTAGAGAAGTTCCTTTAGCATTTGCTGTAAAGCTGGTTTGGTGGTGCTAAAATCTCTTAGCTTTTGCTTGTCTGTAAATGTTTTAATTTCTCTGTCAAATCTCAATGAGATCCTTGCTGGGTAGAGTAATCTTGGTTGTAGGTTTTTCCCTTTCATCACTTTAAATATGTCCGGCCACTGCCTTCTGGCTTGCAGAGTTTCTGCTGAAAGATCTGCTGTTAACCTTATGGGGATTCCCTTGTATGTTATTTGTTGGTTTTCCCTTGCTTCTTTTAATATTTTTTGTTTGTATTTAATTTTTGATAGTTTGATTAATATGTGTCTTGGCATGTTTCTCCTTGGATTTATCCTCTATGGGACTCTCTGTGCTTCCTGGACTTGATCAACTATTTTCTTTCCCATATTAGGGAAGCTTTCAACTATAATCTCTTCAAATATTTCCTCAGTCCCTTTCTTTTTCTCTTCTTCTGGGACCCCGATAATTTGAATGTTGGTATGTTTAATGTTGTCCCAGAGGTCTCTGAGACCGTCCTCAATTCTTTTCATTCCTTTTTCTTTATTCTGCTCTATGGTAGTTATTTCCACTATTTATCTTCCAGGTCACATATCCATTCTTCTGCCTCTGTCATTCTGCTATTGATTCCTTCTAGAGAATTTTAAATTTCATTTATTGTGTTGTTCATCATTGTTTGTTTGTGCTTTAGTTCTTATTGTTCCTTGTTAAATGTTTCTTGTATTTTCTTCATTCTATTTCCAAGATTTTGAATCATCTTTACTATCATTGTTCTGAATCCTTTTTCAGGTAGACTGCCTATTTCCTCTTCATTTGTTTGGTCTGGTGGGTTTTTAACTTGCTCCTTCATCTGCTATGTGTTTCTCTGTCTTCTCATTTTGCTTATCTTACTGTGTTTGGGGTCTCCTTTTCGCAGGCTGCATGTTCGTAGTTCCCGTTGTTTTTGGTGTCTGCCCTCAGTGGCTAAGGTTGGTTCAGTGGGTTGTGTAGGCTTCCTGGTGGAGGGGACTTGTGCCTGTGTTCTGGTGGATGAGGCTGGATCTTGTCTTTCTGGTGGGCAGGACTGTGTCAGGTGGTTTGTTTTGGGGTGTCTGTGACTTTATTATGATTTTAGGCAGTCTTTCTGCTAATGGGTGGGGCTGTGTTCCTGTCTTGCTAGTTCTTTGGTGTAGGGTGTCCAGCACTCTAGGTTGCTGGTCGTTGAGTTGAGTTGGGTCTTAGCGTTGAGATGGAGATATCTGGGAGAGCTTTCACCGTTTGACATTACATGGAGCCAGGAGGTCTCTGGTGGACCAATGTTCTGAACTCAGCTCTCCTACCTCAGAGGCACAGGCCTGACACTCGGCTGGAGCACCATGACCCTGTCAGCCACATGGCTGCTAGTGTTGAAGGGTCTCCTGCAGAGGTGGTGGGTGGCTGTGGTTTACTTGCGGGGACAAGGACACTGACAGCAGAAGTACTGGGAAGTACTCCTTGGAGTGAGCCCTCCCAGAGTCTGCCATTAGACCCACCAAAAAGCCGGTCTGCATTCTTCAATGTAACTGCCTGCTACTGTGTAAGTTAAAGTCCAGACCCTGTCATTAACTCGCCAGACAAACTGGGGCAAGTCACCTGACCTCATCATACCTGCATTTCTTCAACTTATCATGTGACAAGATTAAGCTTTTCCCTGAGAGTTCCTTCTAGCTTATTTTTCTTTCTGCTTTAACACTTTATCATTTTACCACTTTGTACAGCTGAGCAAGGGAACAGATTTCCACAGAAACTAAAAGAGAATTTTTTTAAAACATTGTTTTATGTATACATGTATTTTTAAAATCAATTTCATCTTATTCTTCAGGGATGCAATAACTTCAAGAATTAGTAATATCAAACTCTGAATCAGAGGAATTGGCAAAAGTTCAGATTATGAAGTAAATGGCTCAACAAGTGACAGAAAATTAGACAAATTTTGTCTAATTCTTCTTGTTCCATGATCTGACTAATTTCCAAATTTTCTGGGTTGGGGAGTGAAAAGACTTTCTCTGATTTTTCCCACAGAGGCAGGAATAACAACTCCCTCATGCTGCTGTATAGGTAGAAAGGTATACCACTCTCTTCATCACATAGCATTTGCATGGCAAGATGAAGAGACTCCAGATATAGTAAGGCCAAGATGGGGCAAAGGGCCAAAGCATGGTGATTTTGCTCTTTCTTCAAATCCATTTTCCCCAAGCAAAGCACATCCTGTTTATTTGATATCTAAAAGCATCATGTGCACAATTCAGAGAATCATGCAGGTTTCAAACTGAAAAGATAGGAAAGATACAGAACCTAAGGAATAACTTTGTACTATATTTCCAGCAGCATCAATAGAGTGCTCTAAGCTTAGTGAAGTGTCTATCAGAAATATTCTTAAACAAAGAAATTAATAAAATATTCTTCAGTAGTTTAAAAAAAAACACTTTGGAATAGAGACTATTCATTCCAGTTCATCAGTGAATATTTTTGCATTAGGATGAATTTTGTTTCCTCATACAATCTATGTCTGTGAAACTGCATACCTTTTTCACTAACTCTTGTATTATCTCTTTACCACTCACCACAAACCTATGCTATAAGTACAATTATTACTACCCTATTATATAGATAATGAAACTTAGGGATGTGATGCTGTGATATAATAAGAAATATATAAGCTCTGGTTCCCAGCACAGAGCTTCTAAAACTCTTGTAACTTCCTGAGTTGTAGGGTTAGAAGAGTGTCTTTTTTATCCATAGTAAGTCCCTTTCACCACACCTGAGCTTATGGCAATGAGGTGACTCTGGGAGGATGGGGGCCGGTTGTCAGAGGAACCAACCATGTGACTAGGGGGTTGAAACTTCCAGCCCCACCCCAAGGTCTGGGGAGGGAAAAAGGGCTGGGGATTGAGGTAATCACCAATGGCCACTGATTTAATCAATCATGCCCACATAATAGATACTCCATAAAACCTCCCAGAACAAATGGGTTCAGAGAGCACCCACGTTGGAAAACGCACCGACGTTCTGGGAGGAGGAGTGCACCCCAAACTCCACAAAGACAAAGAAGCTCCTTTGCTCAGGATCCTTGCCCTATATACCTCTTCATCTGGCCGTTCATTTGAATCCTTTATAACATCCTTTATAATAAATCAGTAATCGTAATTAAGTGTTTCCCCTAGTTCTGTGAGCCAGTTCTAGCAAATTATCAAACCTGAGGTGAGGAGGAGGTCATGAGGACCCCTGATTTATAGCCAGTCAGTCAGAAGTAGAAGACTTGAGATTGGAATCTGAAGTGGGAGGCAGTCTTTTGGAACTTAGCCCTTAACATATGGGGTCTGCACTAATTCCAGGGAGGGTCAGAATTGAATTAAATTGTAGGACACCCAGTTGATGTCCACAGGGAAATGATGAAATGCTTGGTGTGAAAGACCCACACACTTGGCGTCAGAAATGTTGAGTAGCGGAACAGCTTTCCTTTAGAAAGGTTAAATACTACAGTCACAGAGCTAAGTGACAGAGTTGGGCTTTGGAGCCAAGCAAACTCTAAAACAACACTCTTCAATAATAAAACGTGTTAGAGGAAAATGATTTTATACTCACAACAAACATGTACGGTTATTGATAATAATAAAGAGCTGGAAGAATAACAAAAATTGCCACATTAATTCTTACCTGTGTCTGCCTCATTGCCCGTTCCACTCGGCGTGTGCTTCCTCTCTCAAGTTTTGTCCGGAGGATCAAAGCTGATGTCTGAATGGCCCAGAACTTGGGTTGTGAAAGCAAACACTGAGGGGAAGAAAGAAAGGGAAAAAAAGACCACAGAAGGAATGGATAAGCTGGATAATTCCACTCTGAATATAACAAAATGAATATATCAGGTACTGCTGAGTGCAGATTTGAAAATCACCTCAGTGAAAAATAATAAAAGACAACATGTGCTTTATATTTTTTATGAAGAATATTTTTTATGAAGAATGTGTTCATCTGAGCAGAGTCATTACTTAACCTAGTTGACCTGTTCTACTGAATAAATTCCTTAAGGAATGAATCAGAGTATTTCCATATAATCAAAAAGGTAAGCAGAATGTATCATACCATAAATTAATAAATCTTTTTATCTCACGAGTTATTTAAAAATGTGAGAAAATAAACTACATAAAATAAATGCCACCTTTCTCAAATTTGAAATAAATTTTTAAAAATCATCCAAACTCACAAACAAAAACAAATAATTAGAAATCTTGTACCTTTCACTTAAATATCCTAATCCACTGATGCAAATGCAAATCAAACTTTAAGAAAACCACTCTAAAATTTTTGAGAATGGTTTCTAGTCTTGGTTAGGGTAGGGAGTCTCTAATGTTAGTTAAAATGCTATCCTAGAGAGGGCATCTTAAGAAAGACTGGCTCATAAGAAAACTCTGAATATGCACATACTGAATCCTAGCCCCAGAGAAAGCTGTGACCAACCATCAGTTCACAGAGTACAGCAGAAACCACTGAATATGACCACAAATGTAGTGGGGAAAAAGTGAAAGTTTTGGGTGCGTGAAAACAGGAGCAAAATGTGTTATGAGACAATAGGGACTGATTGGTATAATGAACACAACTTAAGCTCTTTGCTGATGACATGGAAACCAATGTTGTCCCTGAGTGATCATTCACAACAATAACTTTCAGTGAAGATTGCTTCGAAGAAAGGCAAAAGGTTTATTTGTCTGAAAGCTGACTACATCCTTGATTATCTCCTTATTTCTAAAGGTCAGGTATAAAAAACAGCCTAGTTAATTAGCGTCCAATTAATCATTCAAAACCTAGGTGCGCACTAGAAGGAGAAGCTTTTGGTATTTTAAAAGTAAACCAGATCTCTGAGAGCAGGATCTGGGCATCGGTGTTTTTTAAAACACTCCCCAGGTAATTCTAAGGCATAGCCAAATTTAAGAACTAGTAGCCTAAGCTAATACAAGTATTTGTTTTTGGTCAAATTCCCTTGTAACTCCAAATTCTCATTAAAAGTTAGCAAGAAGTCCTTCAATGGAGTATATATAAACTATATCACCATCCCTGACCTGCAACGCCTTACTGTACCATGCCCAGCTCACTTCCATCATTTCTATTACCTGCCTGGCCCCTATAGGTATGTGAATTTTCGACTTCAAATCTTTGCCAACTTTCTTACAATAAAAAGGAGACTGAAGCACCAACAGGTTAGATCACTTGCTCAATGTCACACCTTCATTAGGAGCAAAAGCTGATTCTAATACTTGGTCTCGATCCCCAAAACAACATTTTTTTATTTTGGAAATTGCACTGGGATGCATGAGCTTCAACCATTTTCATTTTGTAACTGAAATATAGTTGACATACAATATTATGTCAGTTTCAAGAGTACTACAGGGCTTCCCTGGTGGCACAGTGGTTAAGAATCTGCCTGCCAATGCAGGGGACACGGGTTCGAGCCCTGGTCTGGGAAGACCCCACATGCCATGGAGCAACTAAGCCCGTGTGCCACAACTACTGAGCCTGAGCTCTAGAGCCTGCAAGCCACAACTACTGAGCCCATGCGCCTAGAGCCCGTGCTCCGTAACAAGAGAAGCCACTGCAATGAGAAGCTCATGCACTGCAAGGAAGAGTAGCCCCTGCTCCCCACATCTAGAGAAAGCCCATGCACAGCAGTGAAGACCCAATGCAGCCAAAAATTAAAAAATTATTTAAAAAAAGAGTACTACATAATGATTTGATATTTGCATACATTATAAAGTGATCACCACAATAAGTCCAGTAACCATCTTTTCCCATACAAAGTTATTACAATATTAGTGACCATATTCCTAATGTTGTATATTATCAATATATCCCCATGATTTATTTTATTCTATAACTGGATGTTTGTAACTCTTAATCCCCTTTACCTATTGCGCCCACCCCACCTCACTTTCTGGCAACCACCTGTTTCTTCTCTGAATCTGAGTCTGTTTTCATCTTGTTTTGTTTATTTGCTTGTTTTGTTTTTTAGATTCACCATATAAGTAAGATCATGCAATCTTTTTCTGACTTATTTCACTTAGCATAATAACCTCTAGATCCATCCATGTTGTCGCAAATGGCAAGATTTCACTTTTTTACAGCCGCAGAACACATTTACATTGTTTTCTTAACACTTTCTCCAAGGAAGTGGATGACAATACCCAGGAAATACTGGTAGAGTAATGTAAGAAGAGGACTCAGTAAAGAACTTTAGGAAACTGCTCCATTAAAGGGAAGTGGAAGAAGAGGAGTAAACAAAGAATATGCAAATAAGGGAGAAGGGGAATCAGAAGAATAAATTCTTACTGAAATGCGTTCATTCATTAATTCACTAGAGCGCCTACCCTGTACAAGGCAGTGTGCACAAGGCCCCAGGGACAAAGTAGCGAGCAAGACAGACAAGGTCCCTGCCCTCAGAGAACTTACATTCTAATGCAATGACTATTAAGTAACCTAATTCTTCTATAACTAAGTTTGCAAATTAAAATATTTTTATCTCCTTGGAATACAGTTATATGGCACTATAAATATATACATGATGAAACAGAAGACATGAAATAAGTAAATCTGCACACTGATTCTACTACCTACAGTGGGTCGCCTGTTTTCTCTTCATTTTATTAAAGGGACTGTCTCGGTAACCTCATGACAGGATGGAAGAGCACTGAGGAAATGGCTCTGTAGAACAGTGGGGATAATCTCCAAGTCAGCCAGAGCTTGATCAGAATCCCAGCTCCACCAAGTCAGGTGATTAGCTGGGTGACCTTGGGAAGCCACCTGACCTCTTAGGATCTCATTTTCCTCCTCTCTAAAATAGGAGTAGTAACTCCCATCTCTCACAAACTTGTGAGGATTAAATAAGCATGAACAGGTTAACACTTAACTAGCCTCTGAGAGTACCTGCTAAAAAGCACATGTGGGGCTTCCCTGGTGGTGCAGTGGTTGAGAGTCCGCCTGCCGATGCAGGGGACACGGGTTCATGCCCCGGTCCAGGAAGATCCCACATTCCGTGGAGTGGCTGGGCCCGTGAGCCATGGCCGCTGAGCCTGCGCGTCCGGAGCCTGCGCTCCGCAATGGAAGAGGCCAAAACAGTGAAAGGCCCGCGTACCGCAAAAAAAAAAAAGCCGCAAAAAAAAAGCACATGTGGTCCCCTCTGGGATTTCTCCTCCTGTAATGCTCTCTCTCACCCTCAGCAGGAATGCAGCATCCAGAGTGGGCACAGGTGATGGCCCTAACCATCAGCTACCCCCAAAATATGGCACCTGGGCATACTGAGCATTTTAAGCTGAAAGAATCTGAGAAAACAGCTGCAGCAGGAAGATCACTCCGACCTTCCCACTGCCCTTTTCTCCTGAAACAGGTCATAAAACTCTATGAGAGGTGCCTTCCCTATACCCAGAGGAAAGGTGCATCCTTATCTCTGAAGAAAAAGGGACCCTGAGAAGAATCCCAACAAGCAGGCCTTACTAAATTTCTCCCAGTTTACTACCCTTACCTTTGAACTATCATAATCCTCCATGACTGCCCGCACTTCATCAAACCTCGCACAAAAATACTCAGGTTGAGCTGTTTCATCAGGTCTTCATTTCCTTATGAAGGCTCCTGTGTCACACAAAATCTCTATTAAGTAAATGTGTGCCCTTTTTTCCTTAATCTGTCTTTGTCAGTTTAATTTTCAGACCCAGTCTGGAACCCTAAGAGCGTGGAGGAAAACTCTGTCCTCCCCCACAGTCCCCAGCCACACGGTCACTTTACACCAATAACATCATGGCACATGGGCTAGCACAGGCCGTGGGCTTGTCAGTTAAAGCCTAGCTTTAAAAGGTTTGCATACCAAAGCGGGGAGATATTTTCCTCGGAAAACTACCAACTCAGACTGTTTTCTATGCTGGCATGAGAACAAGAGTTTGAGACTTTTATGTGAAGCTCAAGCAAAACATTCTCACTAAACGCTGAAAGTAAAACGCAATCTGAAAAACAGACATTTGAAAAGCTTTAAAGAAGGAACTGACTGGATAATGATATCACTGAAGAATGCATTTATCTTATATTTGTTTGGCTGGGAGATATACAGACTTGGGAAAGTCTTTCTAAAAGGAGGTAACTGCAGATAGGCTGTGTCTAATGTATCTTACAAAACACTGCTGCCCACAAGGTAAAAATCAGTCAGAATATGAGACATTAGGTAAAGAAAAAGAAAATTAAACAGGATATATATGCTTTAATGCTCTATATAGTTGAAGAATGTTCATTTCATTGCTGAATAATATTTCACTGCAATATACAATTTATTTAACCATTATCCTGCTAATGGGCATTTAGGTAGTTTCCAATCTGGGGCTATTACAAATCTGCTATGAACATTCTAGATGTGCTATCAGAATGTGCCATCAGTTTAGGTGAACATGTACAAGTATTTCTGTTGGACATATACTTACGAGTGAAATTCCTAGGTCAGAGTATTTAGCTTTCAGGAATACACCCAATCTTCTAAAAGGTTTTCCACTTTACACTCTTATTAGAAACATTAGAGTCCTTGTTACTTCACAACCCTGCAACACTCAATATTGTCTATTTTTTACATTTTAACTATTCTGGTGGGTATTTAGTAGTATTCCGTTATGGTTAATTTTCACTTCTCTAACAAATTTGCATTTCTCTACTGGTTAATAAGTTGTGCACCTTTTAATATGTTAATGACCATTTTAAAGCCTCTCTTTTAAGTTCCTATTGAAGTCCTTTGCCTGCTGTTTTCTATTGGGTTGTCAAAATTTTTCTTGGGCTTCCCTGGTGGCACAGTGGTTAAGAATCCACCTGCCAATGCAGGGGACATGAGTTTGAGCCCTGGTCTGGGAAGATCCCACATGCCATGGAGCAACTAAGCCTTGTGCCGCAACTACTGAGCCTGCGCTCTAGAGCCCGCGAGCCACAACTACTGAAGGCCTGGTACCACAACTACTGAAGCCCGCGTACCTAGAGCCCATGCTCCATATCAAGAGAAGCTACCGCAATGAGAAGCCCGTGCACGGCAACGAAGAGTAGCCCCTGCTCACCGCAACTAGAAAAAGCCCACACGCAGCAACGAAGACCCAATGCTGCCAAAAATAAATAAATTAAATAAATAAATTAAAAACATTTTTTCTTGATAATTTGTTAAATATTCTTTATATTTTCTGAACACAAGCCCCCCTGTCTTTTTGCTGGAAGAGGTTAACATATTCTTCTTCTTATTTGACAAAAACACAACACATACTTGTTCTGGCAAGGCACTGGTCTAACTGCTTTACAAATATTAACAGTATCTTTTGAAAGTGTTTAATATTACTAGTCATCCAGTTTATCGTTTTTGTTTTATGGTTAGAGCTTTATTGTCCTTTTTGATCGTCCTAAGGTCTCAAAGATGTTCTCCTGTATTTTTCCTCTAAAAACTTTACAGTTTTGCTTTCTACTTCGGCATATTCAATTTGGAATTGATTTTTTGTATATCTAGTATGATATAGGGGTTAAAGTAGCTTTTTTCCATATGGATATAAATCATCTACTAGCATGTATTGAAAAGCCTACCCTTTCCCCACTGCACTGCAATGCCAGATTTGACATAAGTCAGATGAACTGTGTATGTATGGCTCTGTTTTTGGACTCTCTATCTGTTACACTAGTTAGTCTGTATTTCCTCGTGTCAAAATGTCTTAATTCAGTGTTTCTCAAACTTTCAAGTGCATAAGAATAATCTAGAGAGATTGTTAAAACACAGACTCCTTGGCCCCAACCCCAGAGATTCTGATTGAACAGGGTGTGAAGTGGAGCCGGAGAAATTCCATTTCTAACAAGCTCCCAGGTGATGCTGATGCTGCCAGTCCAAGAACCACAATAGGCTAAGCTCTGCCTTAATTGATATAGTTTTATAATAAGTCTTGGTATCTGCCAGCGGAAGTACTCCAATTCGGTTCTTCATGACTGACTTTGCTATTCTTAGCCTTTCATATTTCCATATGAATTTTAAAGTCAGGTTGAGTTCCACAAAACTAGAAAAAACAACAGCAACAACAAAAATCAAGCGCTGGGATTTTCTTACAGATTGCATTGAAAATGTAGGTTAATTTGAGGAGACTTGAAATTTTAAAATATTGAGCCTCCCACGCACATAGCATATTCCTCTATTTAGGTCTTAATTTCTCTTAATAATGTTTTGTAGATTTTAGCACAGAGGGCCTGTAAATCCTTTGACAGATTCACTCCTAGGAATTTGATGTTTTTTAACATTATTGCAGGTGCTATCTTTTTTCCCCTCTTTTTAATTTTTTTAAATTATGGTAAGATACATATAACATAAAATGTACCCTCTTGACCACTTTTAACAGTACAGTTTACTTATGCAACCAATCTATAGAATTCTTCTCATCCTGCAACTGAAACTCTGTACCCATTAAACAAAAATACCCCACTCCACCCCAAGGCAACAACCACCATGCTCCTTTCTGGTTTGTTTGCTTGCTTTTTGTTTTGGGTTTTTTTTTTTTGCCAGAGTTGGGGGAGCGTGTTTTTTTGGGCATGTCGTGTAGAATTTTAGTTCCCCGACCAGGGATCGAATCCATGCCCACTGCAGTGGAAGTGCAGAGTCTTAACCATTGGACTACCAGGGAAGTCCCCACCATGCTACTTTTTCTTTCTATGAATTTGATTACTCTAGGTACCTCATATAAATAAGTGGAAACAGGCAGTTTGCAAATGCTATCTTTTTTAAAGTTCATTTATTTGTACCTGGAGTCTATTAACTAAAGCAATTTGATGAAATGCTGGCTCACTAAACTGAGTACTGGCTAAAAATCCAGTAAAAACAGACACTTAAGAAAGAAATTTGGGAGAGTTTCAAGATGGCAGAAGAGTAAGACATGGAGATCACCTTCCTCCCCACAAATACATGGAGATCACCTTCCTCCCCACAAATACATCAGAAATACATCTACATGTGGAACAACTCCTCCAGAACACCTACTGCATGCTGGCAGAAGAACTCAGACCTCCCAAAAGGCAAGAAACTCCCTACATACCTGGGTAGGGCAAAAGAAAAAAGAAAAAACAGAGACAAAAGAATAGGGATGGGACCTGCACCAGTGGGAGGGAGCTGTGAAGGAGGAAAGGTTTCCACACACTAGGAAGGCCCTTCACTGGCGGAGACGGAGACGGAGACGGGGGTGGTGGAGGGTAAAGCTTCGGAGCCACAGAGGAGACCACAGCAACAGCGGTGCGGAGGGCAAAGCGTAGAGATTCCCGCACAAAGGATCGGTGCCAACCAGCACTCACCAGCCCCAGAGGCTTGTCTGCTCACCTGCTGGGGCGGGTGGGGGCTGGGAGCTGAGGCCCCGGCTTCAGAGGTTGGATCCCAGGGAGAGGACTGGGGTTGGCTGCGTGATCACAGCCTGAAGGGGGCTAGTGAGCCACAGCTAGCTGGGAGGAAGTCCGGGAAAAAGTCTGAAGCTGCCGAAGAGGCAAGAGACCATTGTTTTGGGGTGCATGAGAAGAGGGGATTCAGAGCACCACCTGAACAAGCTCCAGAGACGGGTGCGAGCCGTGGCTATCAGAGCAGACCCCAGAGACAGGCATGAAATGCTAAGGCTGCTACTGCGGGCACCAAGAAGCCTGTGTGCAAGCACAGGTCACTATCCACACCTCCCTTCCGGGGAGCCTGTGCAGCCCGCCACTGCCAGGGTCCCGGGATCCAGGGACAACTCCCCCGGGAGAACAAATGCCGCGCCTCACGCTGTTGCAACGTCACTCTGGCCTCTGCCGCCGCAGGCTCGCCCGGCATTCCGTACCCTCACTCCACCCAGCCTGAGTGAGCCAGAGCCCCCTAATCAGCTGATACGTTAACCCTGCCCTGTCTGAGCTGGGGAACAGACGCCCTCAGGCGACCTACACGCAGAGGCGAGTCCAAATCCAAAGCTGAGTCCCGGGAGCTGTGCGAACAAAGAGGAGAAAGGGAAATCTCTCCCAGCAGCCACAGGAGCAGCAGATTAAATCTCAACAATCAACTTGATGTACCCTGCATCTGTGGAATACCGGAATAGACAACGAATCATCCCAAATTGAGGCAGTGGACTTTGGGAACAACGATATATAAATATTTTTCCTTTTTCTCTTTTTGTGCGTGTGTATGTCTATGCTTCTGTGTGTGATTTTGTCTGTATAGCTTTGCTTTTACCATTTGTCCTGGGGTTCTGTCTGTCCGTTTTCTCTTAATTTATTTTAGTATAGTTTTTAGTACTTGCTATCATTGGTGGATTTGCTTTTTGGTTTGGTTGCTCTTTCTTTCTTTTTAAATTACCTTGTAAAATTTTTATTATTTTTTATTTTAATGACTTCATTTTATTTATTTTTCATTCTTTCTTTCTTTCTTTTCTTCCTTTTATTTGGAGCCTTGTGGATGACAGGGTCCTGGTGCTCTGGTCGGGCATCAGGCCTGTGCCTCTGAAGTGGGAGAGCTAAGTTCAGGACACTGGTCCACCAGAGACCTCCCAGCTCCACATAATATCAAAGAGTGAAAATCTCCCAGAGGTCTCCATCTCAACAACAACACCCAGCTCCACTCAACGACCAGCAAGCTACAGTGCTGGACAACTAGCAAGACAGGAACACAACCCGACCCACTAGCAGAAAGGCTGCCTAAAATCATAATAAAGTCACAGACACCCCAAAACACACCACCAGACGTGGTCCTGCCCTCCAGAAAGACAAGATCCAGCCTCAACCACCAGAACACAGGCACTAGTCCCCTCCACCAGGAAGCCCTACACAACCCACTGAACCAACCTTAGCCACTGGCAGCAGACACCAAAAACAATGGGAACTACGAACCTGCAGCCTGCAAAAAGGAGACCCAAAACACAGTAACATAAGCAAAATAAGAAGACAGAAAAACACACAGCAGATGAAGGAGCAAGATAAAAACCCACCAGAACTAACAAATGAAGAGGAAATAGGCAGTCTACCTGAAAAAGAATTCAGAAAATGATAGTAAAGATGATCCAAAATCTTGGAAATAGAATGGAGAAAATTCAAGAAACATTTAAAAAGGACCTATAAGAATTAAAGCGCAAACAATGATCAACACCACAATAAATGAAATGAAAAATCTCTACAAGGAATCAATAGCAGAAAAACTGAGGCAGAAGAACAGATAAGTGACCTGGAAGATAAAATAGTGGAAATAACTACTGCAGAGCAGAATAAAGAAAAAAGAATGAAAAGAATTGAGGACAGGCTCAGAGAACTCTGAGATGACACTGAACACACCAACGTTCAAATTATAGGGGTCCAAGAAGAAGAAGAGAAAAAGAAAGGGACTGAGAAAATATTTGAACAGATTATAGTTGAAAACGTCCCTAATATGGGAAAGGAAATAGTTGATCAAGTCCAGGAAGCGCAGAGAGTCCCATACAGGATAAATCCAAGGAGAAACATGCCAAGACACATATTAATCAAACTATCAAAAATTAAGTACAAACAAAAAATATTAAAAGCAGCAAGGGAAAAACAAGAAAAAACATACAAGGGAATCCCCATAAGGTTAACAGCTGATCTTTCAGCAGAATCTCTGCAAGCCAGAAGGCAGTGGCAGGCCATATTTAAAGTGATGAAAGGGAAAAACCTACAACCAAGATTACCCTACTCAGCAAGGATCTCATTCAGATTTGACGGAGAAATTAAAACCTTTACAGACAGGCAAAAACTAAGAGAATTCAGCACCACCAAACCAGCTTCACAACCAATGCTAAAGGAACTTCTCTAGGCAGAAAACACAAGAGAAGGAAAAGACCTACAATAACAAACCAAAAACAATTAAGAAAATGGTAATAGGAATATACATATCGAAAATTACCTTAAATGTAAATGGATTAAATGCTCCAACCAAAAGACATAGACCAGCTGAATGGATACAAAAACAAGACCCGTATATATGCTGTCTACAAGAGACCCACTTCAGACCTACGGACACATACAGACTGAAAGTGAGGGGATGGAAAAAGATATTCCATGCAAAGGGAAATCAAAAGAAAGCTGGAGTAGCAATTCTCATATAAGACAAAAAAGACTTTAAAACAAAGACTATTACAGGAGACAAAGAAGGACGTTACATAATGATCAAGGGATCAATCCAAGATACAACAATTGTAAATATTTATGCACCCAACAGAGGAACACCTCAATTCATAAGGCAAATGCTAACAGCCATAAAAGGGGAAATCGACAGTAACACAACCATAGTACGGTACTTTAACACTCCACTTTCATCAATGGACAGATCATGCAAAATGAAAATAAATAAGGAAACACAAGCTTTAAATGATACATGAAACAAGATGGATTTCATTGATATTTATAGGGCATTCCATCCAGAAAGAACAGAATACACTTTCTTCTCAAGTGCTCATGGAACCTTCTCCATGATAGATGATATCCTGGGTCACAAATCAATCCTTGGTAAATTTAAGAAAACTGAAATTGTATGAAGTATCTTTTCCGACCACAGCACTATGAGACTAGATATCAATTACAGGAAAAAATCTGTAAAAAATACAAACACATGGAGGCTAAACAACACACTACTTAACAACCAAGAGAACACTGAAGAAATCAAAGAGGAAATCAAAAAATACCTAGAAACAAATGACAATGAAAATACGATCACCCAAAACCTATGGGATGCAGCAAAAGCAGTTCTAAGAGGGAAGTTTATAGCTATACAAGCCAACCTCAAGAAACAAGAAACATCTCAAATAAACAACCTAACCTCATACCTAAAGCAATTAGAGAAAGAAAAAAAAAAAAAAAAAAAAACCCAAAGTTAACAGAAGGAAAGAAAACATAAAGATCAGATCAGAAATAAATTAAAAAGAAATGAAGGAAACAATAGCAAAGATCAATAAAACTAAAAGCTGGTTCTTTGAGAAGATAAACAAAATTGATAAACCATTAGCCAGACACATCAAGGCAAAAAGGGAGAAGCCTCTCATCAATAGAATAAGAAATGAAAAAGGAGAAGTAATAACTGACACTGTAGAAATACAAAGGATCATGAGAGATTACTACAAGCAACTCTATGCCAATAAAATGGACAACCTGGAAGAAATGGACAAATTCTTAGAAAAGCACAACCTTCCAAGACCGAACCGAGAAGAAATAGAAAGTATAAACAGATCAATCACAAGCACTGAAATTGAGACTGTGATTAAAAACCTTCCAACAAACAAAAGCCCAGGACCAGATGGCTTCACAGGCGAATTTTATGAAATTTCTCAAACTCTTCCAAAATATAGCAGAGGGAGGATCACTCCCAAACCCATTCTATGAGGCCACCATCCCCCTGATACCAAAACCAAACAAAGATGTCACAAGAAAAGAAAACTACAGGCCAATATCACTGATGAACACAGATGCAAAAATCCTCAACAAAATACTAGCAAACAGAATCCAACAGCACATTAAAAGGATCACACACCATGATCAAGTGGGGTTTATCCCAGGAATACAAGGATTCTTCAATACATGCAAATCAATGAATGTGATATAGCATATTAACAAATTGAAGAATAAGAACTATATGATCATCTCAATAGATGCAGAAAAACCTTTACACAAAATTCAACACCCATTTATGATAAAAACCCTCCAGAAAATGGGCCTAGAGGGAACTTAACTCAACATAATAAAGGCCAAATATGACAAACCCACAGCCAACATCGTCCTCAATGGTGAAATCTGATACCATTTCCACTAAGATCAGGAACAACACAAGGTTGCCCACTCTCACCACTATTATTCAACATAGTGTTTGAAGTTTTAACCACAGCAATCACAGAAGAAAAAGAAATAAAAAGAATCCAAACCGGAAAAGAAGAAGTAAAGCTGTCACTGCTTGCAGATGACATGATACTATACATAGAGAATCCTGAAGATGCTACCAGAAAACTACTAGAGCTAAGTAATGAATTTGGTAAAGTAGTGGGATACAAAATTAATGCACAGAAGTCTCTTGCATTCCTATACATTAAAGATGAAAAATCTGAAAGAGAAATTAAGGAAACACTCCCATTTACCATTGCAACAAAAATAATAAAATACCTAGGAATAAACCTACCTAGAGAGACAGAAGACCTGTATGCAGAAAACTGTAAGACATGAAAGAAAGAAATTAAAGATGATACCACCAGATGGAGAGATATACCATGTTCTTGGATTGGAAGAATCAACATTGTGAAAATGAGTATACAACCCAAAGCAATCTACAGATTCAATGCGATCTCTATTAAAAAATACCAATGGCATTTTTCACAGAACTAGAACAAAAGATTTCACAATTTGTATGGAAACACAAAAGACCCTGGATAGCCAAAGCAATCTTCTGAAAGAAAAACGGAGCTGGAGGAATCAGGCTCCCTGACTTCAGACTATACTACAAAGCTACAGTAATCAAGACAGCATGGTACTGGCACAAAAACAGAAAGATAGATCAATGGAACAGGATAGAAAGCCCAGAGATAAACCCATGTACATATGGTCACCTTATTTTTGATAAAGGAGGGAAGATTACACAATGGAGAAAAGACAGCCTCTTCAATAAGTGGTGCTGGGAAAACTGGACAGCTACATGTAAAAGAATGAAATTAGAACACTCCCTAACACCATACACAAAAGTAATCTCAAACTGGATTACAGACCTAAGAGTAAGGCCAGACACTATCAAACTCTTAGAGGAAAACATAGGCAGAACACTCTATGACACAAATCACAGCAAGATCCTTTTTGACCCACCTCCTAGAGAAATGGGAATAAAAACAAAAAATAAAAAATGGGACCTAATGAAACTCCAAAGCTTTGGCACAGCAAAGGAAACCATAAAGAAGATGAAAAGACAACCCTCAGAATGGGAGAAAATATTTGCACATGAAGCAACTGACAAAGGATTAATCTGCAAAATTTACAAGCAGGTCATGCAGCTTAGTATCAAAAAAACAAACAAGCCAATCGAAAAATGGGTAGAAGACCTAAATAGACATTTCTCCAAAGAAGATATACAGATTGCCAACAAACACGTGACAGGATGCTCAACATCACTAATCATTAGAGAAATGCAAATCAAAACTATAATGCAGTATCCCCTAACACCGGTCAGAATGGCCATCATCAAAATATCTACAAACAATAAATGCTGGAGAGGGTGTGGAGAAAAGGGAACCCTCTTGCACTGTTGGTGGGAATGTAAATTGACACAGCCACTATGGAGAACAGTATGGAGGTTCCTTAAAAAACTACAAATAGAACTACCATATGACCCAGCAATCCCACTACTGGGCATGTACCCTGAGAAAACCATAATTCAAAAAGAATCATGTATCACAACGTTCACTGCAGCTCTATTAACAACATCAGGACATGGAAGCAACCTAAGTGCCCATCCACAGATGAACTGATAAAGAAGATGTGGCACATAGACAGAATGGAATATTACTCAGCCATAAAAAGAAACGAAAATGAATTATTTGTAGTGAGGTGGATGGACCTAGAGTCTGTCATACAGAGTGAAGTCAGAAAGAGAAAAATAAATACCGTATGCTAACACATATATATGGAATCTTAAAGAAAAAAAAAGGTCACGAAGAACTTAGGGGCAGGATGGGAATAAAGATGCATACCTACTAGAGAATGGGCTTGAGGACATGGGGAGGGAGGGGGAAGGGTAAGCTGGGACAAAGTGAGAGATTGGCATGGACATATATACAATACCAAACGTAAAATAGATAGCTAGTGGGAAGCAGCCGCATAGCACAGGGAGATCAGCTCAGTGCTTTGTGTCCACCTAGAGGGATGGGATAGGGAGGATGGGAGGGAGACACAAGAGGAAGGCGATATGGGGATGTAGGTACATGTAGAGGTAATTCACTTTGTTATAAAGCAGAAACTAACACACCACTGTAAAGCAATTATAGTCCAATAAAGATGTTAAAAAAAAAGAAAGAAAAAAGAAATTTGGTGTGTTCAATTAGCAGCAATTTGAGAATTAGGACAATTGCTACAGAACACTGTGCCTATTGCAACCATATACTTTTATGTGAAATGGAATTTCCACCATTTTCACATACCAGGGCAGAGGCCAGAAACCCCCTAAAAGTAAGTGGTAACATTTGTGTGTCTCTTTTTAAGAAAAGTTCTCTCATATCTCAAATCTCATTAACCAGAACTGCTGAAAGGTTACTCACTGAGTCAGTAGGCTTCTACAAGTGTATAATTTTTCATACACACTTTAACATTTCTATTGTTGTGAAAGTTGAAATAAACTCTTTTATTTATAGTTACAATATTTTATAAGTTAAAGAATCAATCCACTTCAGCAATTGTTGATAAGAAGTGTAACAAGATACCTTGAGAGCAAAAGGGAGACAGCTCTGCACGCCTCAGTAGGAGTTTCTCACTAAACTATGCCACCTGAGCTGATGCTTGGGCTCAGACCAGAAAGGGAGTTGTAATCATCTGTTGATGACATCTTAGGAAATGCCAGTAACTACTTGAAAAAGTCAGTGAATACCACTTTAACTTACATTAAAAAGTAAATTTTAATATTATGACACACTATACAGAAGGCATGATTTTACTTAGCTAACAATTTCCCACCATATGCAACATTACCCTCATTTCCAGATAAGTAGCCAAGAAAATTATGTACCACCATCAAAGAGGATCTGGAGTGTTGTTTCTATTAAAAACGAATTTCCTTTCATTCTTATCATTATACATTTCAAATACTCTTCTTCCAGAGGTCACTAGGACCCTTTACATGACAGACAGCCAGTCTGCTCCTTTAAATATGAAGGAACTTTCACATAGTTGCTTTTTCTACACATAAATCAAGGCAACTCAGAGCTCTCCTGTGGATGCATAGTTGTTTGGCTACACTAAAGGCAAATCAACGCCAACCCAGGTCAGGCTGACCTTATAAAAGTAAGGAACAAAGAAATATTATTAAAAAAACAAAACTATTCCCCCTTCTAAACGAACTGTTTAAAAGAGCATTCGTTGTGAAAATCAGTACCAAATAACTTTAAATTCCAAATGTAGTCTATAAATCATTCCCAGTAGAACAGCAGTCCAAATGCCCTGTCCTTGCTCTCTAGACCATTTAAAATCTGTCTCAAAGCTATTTTTCCCCCAAGTCTTACTACTGCCTTAAACAAACCTTCCAACACAGCCAAATGAACCCAGTGCAGCTCACACATGGCCATCTCTTTGCCTTTGCTGGTGTTATCACTCCATCTAGATCCCATCTGTCTTTCAAGGCCCCTCTAATCCTCCCTTAGTGAACAAAGCCTTCTTTGACTGCTCTGTTCTAAATATTTTCTTCTTTTCTAAGCAGTTAGGGGATTTATTTATCTGTGCTATCAATTTGTAGTTTAAATTGCCTGGTACTGCTAATTACATTTTCATAAGTTTATCTGATCTTGGCTAAATTAAAAATTCCATGAAGGCAAGGCTTATGTTTTATACCTTTATTTCTTCCACAGTATCTAGCAGCATGCTTGGCAAATCCTGAGATTCTGGGTCTCCTGCTATTACAACGCGCTCAAAGTTCTTTTCTCCAGTCTGCAAATTTTCACATAGAAAGCAGACACCAGAAAGATCAAGCTGATGGTCATTTGGTTGCCTCAAAAAAGAAAGATCTCCTGCATTCTGGAGATGCCAGTTCATCAGTACCAGATGCACCTTTCACATGGTCATGAAAAGCAGACCTATTTAAAGCATACAAATTATTTTTGAACTGGATTTTTCATCCTTTAACACCATGTGAATTCATAATGTCAAAAGGCCTAACACCTGTAGCTTCAATGATGGCCAAAAGCCGAAGCACAAAGCCATGAGTCTGAGTAAGACTCCTCAATATCAAATGTATCAACATCTTAGCTATAAGCCCCATATATTTCTCCTATCTGGGGACTGGAAGCTCCACTAAGGAGCTTTTCTTTCTTAAGGTTTTTTCCTTCACCTTACATTAAAGCTCTCCATTATCACCACCTAATAAACAACAAGATTCACTTTAAAAGTAAAATATACACAATGATGTCAGTGTCGTTTATTCCTTAAAATCGTTTATCTAATAACATTTAAATGATTTTGCTCTTGCCCAAAATGCTTTTCAGATTTTTTTATTATTTGATATACAAAGAAGATTAAAAGTAACTAAAGTGCAAGTTATAAAGTATAATATAAGCACCTGTGAATCTGGGACTGGTTTTTTTGTTGTTGTTTTTGCCATACTTTGCGGCATGTGGGAATCTTACTTCTCCAACAAGGGATCGAACCCGTGTCCCCTGCATTGGAAGTGTGGAGTCTCAACCACTGGACTGCCAGGGAAGTCCCTGGGACTGGTTTTTTAACCTATCATTACCTTTATAAAACTCATCCATGTTGTTACTTACAGCTATAGTTCATTTATTTTCACTTCACTGTTGTAAAATATTTCATACTTGTGATATAAGACATCACAGTTTATTTATCCCTTCTCCTGTCAACATTTAGGCTGTTTACAGTTTGTTTGCCATTACAAACACTGCTATTGTTAAACATTCTTATACACATCCACTAATGCACGTGCATGAGTTTCTTAGGTGTACTTCTAAGACTGGAATTTCTAGAACACCTGTTATACACAACTTCTTGGTGTTTTTGGACATCTCTCTGATGTGGATAAACATGGATTACATTATTTTTTAATTCTGCTTTTTAATTTCAAGTTATTTCTAGAAGTTACATTTTCTCTCCCAAATCATGAACATCTAATAACTAACATAAGTTGCTAGGTTATCTTTGTGATTATATCCTATATTTCTGTAAACGTTTCACACATAGCTGTTATACATTATGAATGAGAAAACTGCAATTCATCCTTTAATCTGTTGTTTGTTGACTCTCAACCACAGTGGCTTGCCTTCTCTTCTGTTTATTGATCTTTAATTATGAGCTCACCGCTCAATTTTTATTTTGGGTTTAGGGGATGTTTTCCTCTAGACAGACTGGTTTCTGCTGCCACAGTCAAGCAGCACCATGCATTCACGATCGCTTCAGACTTGCTTGCTTCAGT
This sequence comes from Neophocaena asiaeorientalis asiaeorientalis, assembly GCF_003031525.2. Classification (NCBI taxonomy): domain Eukaryota; kingdom Metazoa; phylum Chordata; class Mammalia; order Artiodactyla; family Phocoenidae; genus Neophocaena; species Neophocaena asiaeorientalis. Next base: position 813,099 of record NW_020172444.1, on the reverse strand, counting down.
CTTAGCTCAGTGGAAAGTTCTGAAAGTGCTATTACTTCAGGTAACTCCATCCCTCACGGCTGCCTGCCGAGGCCTCGGCTCCCTGCCTCTCATTGCTGGCCCTGACCCCAGCTGCTAACATCTCTGAGTGTCTATGCACATATGTACGTGTTTAAATCAGGTCTGAAGACTCCTTAGACACCTTTTCTACCTCTTATGAGATTAGCAGTGTCTTAACACCGTGAAAGCCTCTGCTCTCTGGTCCAGGAGTCCCCCTTCTTCCTTTTATTTTAAGGCACGTCTTTAAATTTCGTAGCTCCTCCCTATTTCCTTTGCTGCTAAAGACAATATGGGGCAAGACGAGGTTGAAACCCAGTAAGAGACACAGGGAGACCGACCGAAGTTTAAAGGTAGCCTGAGTATGCTCCAGAGAGCCTGTGTATATCTTCAACCCCAAATAAGGATGGTTATCTAGCAATGAGGCAATAATGCACTTTGCTCATTTTCCATATAGTTTTGTGCCAGAGGTCTTTCAACTTTTTATTTTCAAATTTATTTTCTTCTTCAGAAAAGTTCTGAGAATAATACAAAGAATTCCCATACACCCTTCACCCAAGTGTTAACATTTTGCCACACAACCAATAGTCTGATCTGCAGGCCCAATACCGATTCTACTAAAGATGGCATTTACAGATTTAAATTAATTAAATTCTACTAGTTAACTACTTTTATGTCCATTAACACAAGAAGTTGCCTGAAAACATATATTAGTACCTCACTTTGTTTTATTGTATACACAAGTTTCCTGCCCTGTACACTGCATTCATCCTATCTTTCTGTTTGTTGTTTCTGTTGACTCTCCATCATGAGAGGGAAAAAATTCAATTCAATAAACATTTTAATATCGACAACCTGTGCTGGATGCTAAGAGTCAAAGGGACCTCCAACTGGAGATCTATACAGTATATCCATCCACTCAACTTTAGGGTTTCTTTTGAACACAAGTTTCCAAAAATATTTGGGTAAAACTAGCTTGATTTTGCCTTGAAAAAGAAGTAAGCTTCATACTGAATGTGAACACTGAGCAATTTCCCATTGGGAATTTGTTCTTCTCCTTCTACATTCTTTCCATTTAACACTTTAGGTAGGTTGAGTATTTCTGGTGTACTTCATAAATTGATGATAAGGACTAATCTACACGGAAACCGAAATCTACTTTGACAAACTAATCCATCTTAAATATTACAGCTCTAAATAACATACATGCATTTTCCCTTTTAGTTATTCTTAGTGACTTTAATGAAGTATATGATAGGTACAATAAAATAAACCCATATTTAGTATAGTGTTTGATCTGTGTCGACAAATGTATACACCACAAACATCAAGATATACAAAATTTCTATCAGCCACAAAAATTCCCTGGTTTCCTTGCACCTCTTTGCAATCAATCTGTGATCTATTTTCTGTGATTATGATTTAGTTTTGCCTATTCTAGAACTCTAATGAAATGGAATCATACAATCTGGCTTCTTTAACTCAAAATCATGTTTTTCAGATTTCATCCACATTGTTGCATGTATCAATACTTCCTTTTATTGCTGAGTATTATTTCTTTAGATGGATATACTGCAATTTATTATTTCCTTGTTGATGGACATTGGCACTGTTTCCAGTTTTAAGCTATTATGCATTAAACAACTATGAACATTTGTGTAAGTCTTTGTGGAGCCACATACTTTCATTTCACATAGACAAATACCTAGAGGTGGGATTGATGATTAACTGTATGAGAAAATGCCAAACTGTGTTCCAAAGTGGTTGTGCCATTTTATGTCACATTACATTTACAATGTATGAGAATTCCAACTACTCTGTATGGTAATATACCTTTTAAGTGGTGTATAGTGGTATATTGTTGCGGTTTTAATTTGCATTTTCCCAATGACTAGTGATATTAACAATCTTTCATTCTCTTAATGGTCATTCATATAACCTAATGTCACCAGGTAGTTTATTTTGCTTGTTTTTTTGTATTTTGTCTATAGTTTGTAATTTTTATCTGCAGACAGATGGGTCCAAAGAGCTTACTTGGCCATCACAGAAGCAAAAGTATTCCAAACAAATTTTAGAATCATCTTGTCAATTTCTGCAAAAATAGAAAAGAGAAGGGGGTTCTCCTGGATTCCAATTGCTACTGGATTTAAATTATAGCTCAATTTTGGGAGAACTGTCAACTCAATATTAAGCCTTCCAATCCATGAACATGGTAAGTCTCTCCATTTATTCAGATCTTCAATTTCTTAAAGCAATATTTGTCATTTTCAGTGTACGGGTCTTACACTTTAGTCAAATTCATCACTAAACATTTGCTGTTTTTATGCTATTGTAAGTAGTTTTAAAATTGCTTTCCCAATTATTCACTGCTAGTATATATAAACATAACTGACTTTTTTATATTGACCTTGCATTCTCAGACCTTGCTTATTAGTTCCAGTAGCTTTCATGTCTATTCTTTATAGAGTTTCCCTATGTAACGAATTGTGCTATCTATGCAAAATGATAATCTTATATCTTCCTTTCCAATCTGCACTCCCTTTGCATCTTCTTACTGTTTTGTTGCACTAGCTGGGATTTCCAGTTCAATGAAGAATAGAAGTGCCACTTTCCTGATCTTAGAGGAAAAACTAGTTTTTCATCAATAATAATTTTAACTCTGATTTTTCATAGATACCCTTTATCAGGTTGATATTGTCTTCTATTCATAGTTTACTAAGTTTTTACAATGAAAGATTGTTGAATTTTTTCAAATGCTAAAATAAATAAATATAATGAGATAATCATTCAGCTTTTCTCCTTTACTACATTATAAGATGAATTGCAATGACTGTTTAATGTTAAACCAATTTTGCATTCCTGAGATAAACACTTATTTGGTCATAACTTACTATCCTTTTTTTTTTTTTTTTTTTTATTTATTTTTTGCGGTACGCGGGCCTCTCACTGTTGCGGCCTCTCCCCTTGCAGAGCACAGGCTCCGGACGCGCAGGCTCAGCGGCCATGGCTCACGGGCCTGACCGCTTCGCGGCACGTGGGATCTTCCCGGCCCGGGGCACGAACCCGTGTCCCCTGCATCGGCAGGCGGACTCTCAACCACTGCGCCACCAGGGAAGCCCTACTATCCTTTTTATATACTGCTGTTTCATATATGTATTTTGCCCCAGATTTGTGGTTGTTTACAATGAGAGTTCAAATGCAGTACCAGTTACTCAAACATGGCTAGAAATAGACCCACAAATAAGCATTAACCTTAAGCCATGGTTAACTGTGAAGAAAGAAATCTAGCAGTTACCAGAGTAGATGATGGTAAGAAAAGAGCCATGTAAGATCCCACAAATCCTATTACTCATTATTCTTTCTCTGTCTATTCTTGAAGTAAGATATATACAAGTAACCTAGTTCAATTCCAATCAAAATAAATATTTTAAGCCTCTGTTTAATAACAGTTAACCCACAAACTGAAACAAAACATACCCATCTCCTGCTTCTTTAAAAGTTACCAAGTTATGACCCAGATATAGCTACAAGGCTCATGATCCGAATGCCTGTTAAATTAAAATGCATGAGTAACATCTGGGGAGACAAGTATTCAAACCAGAAAGAAAATCAAAATCCTGGGTTATCCTGCTTAATATAGACATGTCAACATGTAATGCAAAGTATCATGACTATCTCACAGTTATATTGCCTATCTTAAAAAATTAAAATTAAGAAATAAGTATGCCCTAGAAGAAAAAAAGGTATAATTTTTCTCTTCAAAAATGGTTAGCAAACTATTTTAATTCCATAGTTAAGTATTTATTAAGTAGCCTTAAAATTAACAGCAGAAAGAGAAAATACATACAATATAATGTGTAACTTTCAAAGGTCTTTTTCCATTTTTCATTTACAGAGACCTTGGGGCTTCAGGCAGACAGTGAGAAGGCAGGCTGCCAGTACCAATTCACACTTAAGCAGAACTTTTGCCAATGAAAACTGAAACACCTGTATGAATTAACTAAATTTTCCCATTTTCAACAATGAAAGGAAATTAAAGGCATTACTGAATGTCACTGACTTGGCTCATCTGAAAGGAAATAACGTAGACAACACAGCTAATTTTAAATTATCAAGCCGACACAACATAAATGACTCTCTAGAACAATGTGAGTTATTTTTACTATGACTCATTCAGTTTTCCTGAAATGTGAGGAAAGAATATCTCAGGAAGAGCATTACATAATAACAATATTAAAAAGGTGAAGTATTCTTCTTGGGAAAATCTTCTGCCATTGCTGAATTAAAACTTTTTCCCAACATATCTCACATATATTTCAACATGCTACACCAACCTGGAAACAGTGGCAAAAATTCTTCCAAAAAAGAGATTTCACCATTATTTTAGTAAACTTTAGGATAGCGCATGAAAACTGAACAAAATTCAGGACCAATAAGCCATTCATTTGTTCAGTAAGTATAAATCAAATGTTCAATAACTGTCATTCCTGTCCCTCCAAGTGCTCACAATACTCTGGTAGGGGACTGAGATTTCTACAGGACTTGCTCTTCTATCAACAGAGGAAGACACCTCACAGCCTCAAGAGTTCACAACTCCAGACCCCGGGCCACCACGCCACAGCCAGAGCATGGAAACGTACGCTCAGGAAGGAAGAGGATGCTGCTTCTTTCCTCTCTACTCCCTTCTCTTCCACATCTACAGCCAATTCCAAACCGGTCTTACCCACTTAGGAAGTCCTATTCCTTGAAAACAGTAGCGCGCTCCTACAAACCAGCAACCAGATAAGCTGACTCATTCCTGAATGCTATGGGGGCATCAGGCTCTATCTACCCACTCTGAAGTATTTTCACATACATTCTGTAATTTGATCCTCAAAACAAGTTTTCAGTGCCGAGGGAGGGACACATCACTCCTTCCCTCATTTCACTGAAGAGGAAGATGAAATAAGTGGTTATCCTAAGGATACACCAGGTAGTACGCTGGGTGGTAGTACTACCTATATTATGGAACTAAGTGGAGCAATGCAGCACCTTGCTGCAGGACAGAAATAAATCCTGTTTCTGGTTCTAGTGTACTTCATTCATTCCTGCATTTTGCATACTTTTCTTGAGCAACAACTGTGAGTAAAGCATTGAAGCACTGCAGTAGGCCTTGTAGAAGACCCAGAGAAGAACAGAGACCAGTGCCTAAAACTGGAAGTTTATAGCCTTATGGGGAAGATAAGACATACACATAAATAATTACAATACTGTAAGCCCAAATATGATCCTTGTTAAAAGAGAGTTCAGAAGCAGGGTAGCACTTAAAAGTGGTCCCTCTTGTCTCAAACACTCCTCTGGAGTTATATAGGATATAAATAAAGAATATTTATGTCCAGGACATACAGTTATATAGGATATAAATTTTAGTGAAATTCTTCATTGAAACCAGGGGCCACCTTATTACCCACTTCAGAATCATGCACAAAGAAGGGATAAGAGGAAGGACTGAATGACAAAAGGAAGAGCTGATCTGGGTTTTTCTGGTGTATTCCGTATGCTTCCTTTGGGATAAGAAATGGAATGGGTGGTGCACAGCCCAAAGCATGCTTGGGGCTCCTCAAAGCCCTCCTCACTATAAGTTCCTTGCCTTACTTCTTACCAATTAAACATTTACTTGGCATTAACAAACTCATCTCTTTAGAAGAGTTAGGCCTGGCACTATAAAGCACTGTCACTGAACAGCTTTCCTCGAAAAAGAGATCAGTCCTCAGGTCAGTGCTGACTTGGAAGAAAGCTGGAGGAGGAGAGCAGAAAACTTATGTATTATAAAGCCCTGGGGGGAAAGTATGAAACCTGAGTTTACGACCTTCATTGCAAGTTAGGAGGGATGAGTCACCTACCATCACAGGTTACCAGAGTTAATTACTTCAGAAGCACCTCACTGTGTAGAGGAACAAGAACAGGAAAAGAAGAAAGAAAGAAAGAGAGAAAGAGAAAAGAATCAGAAAAGAAATAAGAAAAGGTTAAAGAAAAGAATACACCCCACCCACAAAGAACACTAAAAAAAAAGTTAACTGCTTGAATGTAAATAGAGTGTTTTAATGTCATTTCAGGATAACTGTGGATAATCTACATTCCACAATAATCTGTTTATGAAGCCAATCCCAAGAAGGCGTTACTGCTGACCACTGTCCCCATGAGAGGACAGCAGGAATACTTCCTATCATATGCTGCATCCTGTTTAGCTCAGTCATCAGAAGAAACACAAGCATCCTGGTCATCATTTATCATCTAGATACTTGGTGACTGTCCCCATCCAGCTCTGTACTTCCTTACACTGACTCAAGCTCCCCATCATTCCAGACCCTCCGTGTCCTTTCCTGTGCCTCACATCAGGAAGATCCATGTTCAACATCACCTTCCCATTGAGATCTTCCCCCACCTTCTTGTCTAAAACAGCCATCCCCGGGCTTCCCTGGTGGTGCAGTGGTTGAGAGTCCGCCTGCCGATGCAGGGGACACGGGTTCGTGCCCCGGTCCGGGAAGATCCCACAGGCTCTACGCATCCGGAGCCTGAGCTCCGCAACGGGAGAGGCCACGGCAGTGAGAGGCCCACGTACCACAAAAAAACAAATAAATAAATAAAATAAAACAGCCATCCCCAACCCATTCTTATTCCCTTATACTGTTTTATATTTACACTGAGCACTTCTATTAAATATCTATTTCTTTTTTTGTCTACTGTGTTATTTCCCTCACAAGAGTGTAAACTGATGTAAACTCCAAGAGGGAAAAGACTGTTTACTGCTGTATCTCCAATAACCAGCACAATGCCTGGTAGATATTAAGTATTCAATCGATATTAGCTGAATGAATAAATGGGAGGTACATAACAATTTTTAAAATATATCTTTTAAAAACTGTTTAACACTTTACTTGTCAAATTCCCTATAGCATATGTAATGACTAATTAGGGACATTCTACATAGTTACCTAAACACTCATATGCTATAATGAAAAACAGCAGATTTCTAAGAATACTTAAGCGAGAAAATAAAACAGGCACCCAGAGGACTCAGAAGATTAACATCCAACCAGTTCCAAAACTGTATGTAGAAAATAGTAACTTGCAAAATTTATTTTACAGTACAAAGTAAGCTAGCTTTCCTTTCTACCAGATAAAAGTGCTTTATTTTTGCCTTATCTGAAAAATAACAAAGGAAGAAAACACCAGAATTCTAACTTGATCCCTAACTATGATAATAAAAATGTCTTTGAAAAAATGATGTATCTTAAGCAACTTGTGTTCATTAAAGACGTGTGTATCTTCTTCTTATCCATAAAGCTAAAAAGATACTGACTGACCTCTTGCTCTCTGACTTTCCTCTTCTAGAAAAGCCTTCTTTGATCATGAATCCTCAAACATCGATTACTCTATCTTCCCTTTTCACTGACATTCTTCTCTAACTGTGGTCTTCATCTATCAACTTTATTTTCTTACACCCCATTCCCTCCTTAATTCTCTGTAGTGAGGTGACTACCCAGCTATTCCACTGAAACTGTCATAGAGATAAGCAACGCAAAACATCAAAGCCTCAGCCTTTCCTTCAGACTGCTCTCCACTGCTGAACGCTGACAAGTACCCCTGGCTCTTGACACTGCCTCCTGCCTCAGCCTCCAAAACCCATTCCCTCTGCTGGTTCTCCTCCTCGCTCTCTGAAGTCCTCTTTCTCATCACATCCATGTCGCATCACCTTCAATCTGAGACGAAAGAGTTGCACACTATACTGGCTTTGGAGTAAAGGTTCAAACTCTTGCTCTGTCACTTCATTTATTCATTCAACAAGTATTTATTGAGCACCTATTATGTGTGAGATACTGGACTAGGCCCTGGGATCAAACAAAGAGCAAGAAATATTTGGTCACTGCTCCCAAATCTAAGCAAGTGCAAAGAAAAATGCTTATGTCTAAATCAGCAGCAAGATATATGCAGCTTGGAAACTAAAATGATGAGCTTTTTTCCCCTCAATTTCCTTAGGTGGCAGTGTTTCATCATGAGCAATCTGAGGCAAGAATATACCAGAGGCAAAATAATTTACAAGGAAAAAAAGAAAGAAAAAAAGAAATGGAGAGGAAAGAGACATTACTCACGGATGTAAACGCCAGCAGCTCCTCTTCAGTTAACTTATGCACTGGGTTATTCTTTTGGAGATTTGTGCTTTATATTGAAAAAAAAAAGCAAATTAATTCGAGAATGCATGTCATAATGAATGAAATATAATTTTTAAAAGGCAAGTAAACTATACCTACATATTTGAAAGCACATATTTTAATATTACTGCATTGTATAGAAATGTAGAGATGAGTGTGCCAAAGATAAGTACAAAAAGTAATAAAATGCTGAGAAATGAAATGTGGTTGGTATACAAAATATCAACACAATTTATTTTATAAGAAAAAAATGAAACCCAATCTGTGTCATTCCACAAAGAAAATGAAAAGAATATAGCAACAACTCCTATTTATCAAACTCATACAAAAAAAAAATTTAGTATCACCATGAGACAGGCAAAAATTAAGAAGTTGTCAAAGAGGCAGATGATTTGATTGGATAATTTTGGAAAACAATTTAGCATTATCTTGTAAAGTGAACATTCATATATCCTAATCTCAGTAATTCCAGCCTAGGTATAGAGCTGAGAGAAATTCTTCAACAGGTGTACCAGGAATCATACACACGAATATCCATAGTAATATTGTGTGTAATAGGAAAAATCTGTTAACAATCCAGATGTCCAAAAAAGAAACCAATAAATTGTAAAATATTCACCCAATGGAATGTTATACAGCAAAGTAAATTTCAGCTATGTATAACAACATGGATGAGTCACAGAAAGACACTAGTGAGAGAAAAAAGCAAATCACAGAAGACTACATATAGTAAGATAGCGCTTTTATAAAGCGTGAAAACAAACAAAATGAAGCCACTGACTTAGAGGTATAAAACATGTGAATAAATATATTTTTTGAAAAGGCAAGAAAAAGACAAAATTCAGGACAGTGATTACCTTTTAAAGAGAGGCAGGAAGATGAGATGGGAAAGAAGCACACAGACTGAGCAAGTGGTATTTGCAATCTTCTAGTTTTTAAATTGGGTGGTGGTTTCAGTTTATTATTATATTATATAACTTATATTTATATATTACATAAGTTATTTTGTATGCAAATATTACTTGTATTAAGAATGAAAAGAAAATACCACCTCACAAAATAGTACCACTTCCTCATAATTTTCCATACTGTTGGAGGATTTTATAATGAGCATAAAATATTTACATAATAATTGTTAAATGAACATATTGTTGGTCAAAAAAAATAAATGAATGGAAGGAAGGAATTATAAAATCATTTTATGTTGTACACCTGAAATTAATACAATGTTATTTCTCAAATTTACCTCATCTGAAAACATACACACACACAATACACACATACATACTTAGACATTTCTAGTTTGATTGCACAAAGGAATTATGTATCAGTTGGCAAGATGATCCAAATAACCCCTAAGGTCCTTTTGGTTCTGATACTATGACTCTGATAAGTGAACAAAAACAAAAGTCATTCTAAAATAAGAACCTCAACCAAAATGGATGAAAATTCATCCCTCACATACAAAATTCCAATCTTAACTTCACTGCATAAAGTATATAGATAAAGTTGAAATGCTACAGGCTCATTACAAGTAATTATGATACAGTAACTGAATCAGGCCACCACTCTTCACTGTAACTTACTAACTTAGGCTTAGAATATATTACTCTGCATATCTGAAAATCAGACTATTAATTCAAAAGGAATTACCCTTCTCACTCCAGTTGTCTGAATTACTGAAGGATTGCTGTATTTTAAGGAATTTCTCCCACAGTTACTTTACATAAAAGCAATCAGGTACATTGATGTATGAGACACGTGGCCTCCAGGTAAAATCAAATTCAAGCAGGAGGCCAGTGAAGCAAAGGAGTTGAAGAAAAAGAGCATGAAGCTGGCCCCACAGTTTGTTTGGTCAATCCACCATCTATATGAATTCCCCCTATGTCTCCTTTCCAAAGAACCCAGCCCACCACAATGTCCAAATCACCTCTTCACAGGGGTTAGTGGCCACGGAGGTCACGCAGAGATCAGACAGTATAATAAAATCACGACCCCCACATGCAAATCATCAATTCACGGATGTTCCAACCCAGGGGTTTATAAAGTGCATCAGATGCCCCAAGATTCAGAATATAATCAAGTAGTTTCTACCAAACAATGAAGATTTAAACTGCCCATGAAATCCATTCAGCACTTTTAATTGTTCTATATATTGAGATTCTACCAAGATCATATTTGGGGGAAAAAAAGTATTTGAAGACAAGCATTTTCTTGGTTTTTCAGTCCTCTCTCAACTGTGAAGTCAAACTCAATAAAGCTAAAGCACAACTGAGAGAAGCCTGGAATATATATATTGGGTTTGATTTAGTTTCCTGTTGAGTTGACAATTATGTTTCCCAAAATAATCTTTTAAGAAATAGCATAAAGGAAAACTCAGAATTTGGGTCCGTAAAACCTGGATTCAAGCCCTAAATGCTGTACTGTAATTCTGATTGAGTCACTTTGCCATTTGAACCCTGATTTCCCATCTGAAAAATGGAGAAAAACAACAACCTCTAGGACTGTTAGAACATTAATGAGGGATAGTGTGAAAGTACATGGCATAATTCCTAGCACATAACATTGCTTGTAAATGATTGCTGTTTGTATTATTTATATACTAAATATCATGAATTGAACAAATAATTCTTTGGCAGTAAGCATAAATTCTGTCACTGGATGAATTAATGTGATAAGACAACTGATTTGGATTAGAAATAGAACTCTGCATGAGTGATTCTTTTTAATCAAACAAAAGGGGACTGTAGAACTGAATTTAACTTTTGTATAAATGAAAACCTACTGTTAGTGTAAAGGAGATAAAATGCTATGAGGTGAACACAGAAAGATAAGTTCTACTGAGCTAAAACACAAACTTTTTTATAAATGCTCCCTTTATTAAATTGCCTATTACTAATTTAACCAGTCTCAATATTGTAACTTTGTGAAATATCCTATTTTGAACATTACTAAATCTCCAGATGAGAAACGGGATATTTATATACTCTAAAAGACCATGTTAATAACAAAAGTTGAAAAAGAATAACTTTACATTGGAGAAGCCTGGCAGACCCCACTTTAATCATGTGATCAAACTTAACATGGCCAGTAGAGGAACAAATCAAAATTGTTTTCCACCTGCTGGGATGCAGTAAGAACCATAAAACCTCCATTTTCTGATACCCCTGATAATGATACAAAATGTGAAACTAATCCTTTTTTTTTTTAAATCAGACAAATTCAAACCGAGAGTAAGCCTACAGAATAACTGGCTTATAAATTTCAGGTGTCAAGATCATGAAAGTCAAGCAAAAATGAAGAACTATTCCAGATTGATAGAAACTAAAGGGACATGACAACTAAATGTAACACATATGTTCTAGACTGGATCCTGTGCTATAAAGGAGATTATTGGGACAACTAGCAAAACTTGAATGGGGTCTGAGTAGGAAGTAACAGTAAAGTATGAATGTTAAATTTCCTGATTTTGATAGCTGTATTATGGCTATGCACAAAAGCTCCCTTGTTTGTTGAAAACACACACTAAAGTATTCAGGGGTGATAGAATATCATGTCGGAAAATTATTCTCAAAAAAGTTATTTCCAATGCCTTGCCCTTGCAACTTTTTTCCATATTTGAAATTATTTCAAAATAGAAAAATAAAATAAAATGAAAAACTATTTCTACCACATATAAGGTTCTCTTGTATTAAAAAAAAATTCTAGGGACTTCCCTAGAGGTCTAGTGGTTAAGACTTCACCTTCCAATGCAGGGTGTGCGGGTTTGATCTCTGGTCGGGAAGCGAAGATCCCACAAGCCTCAGGGCCAAAAAGATAAAACAGAAGCAATATTGTAACAAATTTGATAAAGATTTTAAAAATGGTCCACATCAAAAAATCTTTAAAAAATAAAATAAAATAAAAAATAATTCCATACTCTGAACGTAAATATCCTCAAAGGTCAAAACAGTCACCTATCCTAAATACTTCATTAAGAGTCTATTCCTAGCCAAGGTTAACCAAAGAAATTTTGTTTATGAAGAAAAGAGAAGGATAAGTATACCAACTTACAGGAGATTCCTGAGATTCCTCATCTCTAACCCTTTAATTGGTTGCCCAACTATTCTTCATCTTCATAAGCCATGACAAGATTCTCTATTCATCCACAACTCTGGGGACCTGCTCGAACAAAGATTTCCCCAACACAAGAGAACCAATATGCTAGAAGTTCAAGGTAGCCAAGTAAGTCATTAACTCACCAGATTCCAAGGATAACAGCAAGCTCTTCAGCACACAGGTCAGGCATCTGAGACTGTTCACAATCTGCTAACTTTATCTCATTTAGAACAGTATCATCATTGAGCTCAATATTCTGGTGGAATACAAAAGAAACTACTTAGAACAAAAAATTAATTCTGATTCATTCAACAGACTATACACAACAGATTGCTGGTGGGATAACATCTTTTTTTTTTTTTTTTTTTTGGGATAACATCTTTTTGATCAAGATTTTACAATGTCTATATATGGTCAATAGGCTGCTTCTTGTGAAACACATATTTGGGGACAATTTACTGTGCAGAAATGGAGGACACACATCTATACCTCAGGATGCACTGACAACATCAATAATAGGGAATGACTGCTATTATTGATTCAGCCTAGTAGGCAAAAGCCCCTCTAACACATCAGGATTCAAAACCAGATCTTTCTACTCTGATTCTAAATTATAATCTAAAACATCAACTGCCAACTCTGTTTCTCAATAGGATTTAGAATAGGCAAAACAATTTGAGAAAGGAATAAAACCTGAAGACTTAGAGAACTTGGTAGAGTACTTGATTTCAGAATCACTACAAAGCCAAGACAGTGTTGTACTAGCATGAAGACAGACATATAGATGAAAGGAATAGAATAAAGTCCAAAATTTTAGACCCATGTTGTATGGTCAATTGATTTTCAAAGGTGTCTAGGTGAGTCAAACAAAGGAAAGGTTTTTCAATAAATGATGTTAGAACAACTGTATATCCATCTGGGAAAAAATGACCCTCCGTCCTGATCTCACACCATACACAAAAATTAAATCAAAATTAATCAGAGACCTTACTGTAGAAGCTAACACTAAAAAACTTCTAGGAAAAAAAATCATAGGAGAAAAGCTTTGCCACTTTGGGGTAGGGAGACAGTCCTTAATTAGAACACAAAATACTCAAACCATCAAAGAAAAGCTTAATAAACTGGACTTCAGCAAATTAAAACTTCTGCTCTTTGAAAACATTGTTAAGAAAATGAAAAGCCAAGTTACAGACTCAGAGAACATATTCACAAAACAAATATCTGAAAAAAGGCTTGTATTCAGAATATGGAATTACAACTTAAGAAGATAAACAACCCAACATAAAAATGGACAAAAGATTTGTACAGACACTTCACAAAAGAATGGGCAGTAAGCACATAAAAAGATCCTCAACAACAGTAGTCAAAAGGGAAATACCAATTAAAATCAGAATGAACTACTAGTACACACACATTAGAATAGATAAAATTTAAAAGACTGACAATACTAATTGTTGACAAGGATCTGGAACAATTAGAACTTTCATACATTGCTGGTAGAAATGTAAAATGGTACAACCATAGAAAACAGTTTACTAGTTTCTTATAATAAACATATTTACCATATGAACTATCAGTTCCACTCCTATGTAGTTACCTATGAGAAACAAAAACATATGTCCACCCAAAAACATGTGTGTGTGTGTATATATATATATATATATATGTATATAAATTAAAAAGTGTTCATAGCAGTTTTATCTGTAATAACCCTAAACTGGAAACAACCCAAATGTCTGTCAACAGGTAAACAGATTAAAAAGAAAAATTATGCTATATGCATTTCATGAAATTCTAATCAGAAATAAAAAGCAAGTACTGACACATGCAACTACATAGATATATCTCAACTGCTGAGCAAAAGAGGCCAGATACAAAAGAGTACATACTGTAGGATTCCAGTCACATGAAATTCTAGAAAAGGCAAACTACCTGTAGCCACAGAAAGCAGATCAATGACTGTTTAGGGCCAGAGAGGATAGGGAATTAACTGCAAAGGGGCAGGATGGAACTTTCTAGGGTAATGAAATGTATCTTGACTGTAATGGTTGTGTGTATATATTTTTCAAATCTCAGCAAACTGTACAATTAAAAATTTTCTGTGTATAAGTTATATCTCAATAAAATGGATTTTTTAAAAAATTAATCATCAAAAAATAGTAAAATCACGATGAGAAACCACTACACACAACTCACCAGAATAGCAAAAAAATTTTACCAAGCACTGGCAAGGATGCAGAGCAGCTGGTACTCTCATATATTGATGGTGGGAATGTGAAATAGTACAACCACTTTGGAAAACACTTTGGCAGTTTCTCAAGTTGAAAATACACTTACCACACAACCTAGCCCTTCCATTCCTCGGCGTTTACCCCTGAGAATTAAAAGCATACGTTCACACAAAGACTTACACATGAATGTTCCAAGCAGCTTTATTCATAACAGCCAAAAACTAAAAATTGCTCGATTGTCTACCAAGGGGTGAATGGATAAACACACTGTGGCTTATCCATACAATGAAATAACTTAGCAATAAACAGGAGCTAACTATTGGTATCAAAATATAGATGAATCTCAAAACATTATGCTAAGTGAAAGAAACCAGACACAGAAGAGTCATACTATATGATTCCATTTGTTTGAAATTCTAGGAAAAGACAGCTCTAATCTGTGACAGAAAGCAGACCAGTGGGAGGGAAAGTGATTGACTGCAAAGGAGTATGGATGGACTTCTTGGCCTAATGGAAATGGTTCTGTATTTTGATTACAGTGGTGATTACATGGGTCTACCTATTTGTCAAAACTCATCAAATTGGACACTTAAAATAAGTGCATTTTATTTTATGTAAATTATTCCTCAATAAACCTGATTTAAATTTTTTTCTAATTCAATAGAAGTAGTAGCTAAAACTAGGAAGACTTTAAACTGTAGGCCTAGCTCTATCTATAAGGTTTTGAGAAAAGAGAAAAGAGTACAACAACCTCCAACAACTGCTGACAGGAGAAACACACAACTTTAGGTGGCTACTCAGGCTCCACTGAAAAAGTGTCTCCTCCTCCCTGACCCGCACAACCTCAAAAGGCAGAGCTGGCAGGTGCACAGCGCACCCTGGTGGCCAACCATTTTCAATACAAGCCTTTCATATTTTTTTTTAGGAAGCTACTTATGTAATTCTAAATTTTCTAAGAGCTACACTTTAAAAAGTAAAAAAAAAATAATAAGTGATTTAACCTAATACATCAAAAATATTATCCTTGTAACATGCATCAACAGAAAATAATTAATTAGATACTATACACTCTTTCATACACAGCTTATGAAGTCTAGTACATCTTTTACACTTACACTTCAGCACATCAAAGTTTGGACCAACCAATTTTCAAGTGATTAATAACCATATGTGGCTACCATATTGGACAGTGCAGCTCCAGAATATCCAAATCTCTCACCTTTTCACATCCAGATAGGGTTGTATCAACCTGCTTTTAATATCCAATGTTTGTGGAGCACCTTTATAGATCTAATCTGATCCCTTAAAAAAAGTGTGATGTGGGGACTTCCCTGGTGGTCCAGTGGTTAAGAATCCGCCGTCCAATGCAGGGTTCAATCTCTGTCCGGGGAACTAAGATCCCACATGCCGCGGGGCAACTAAGCCCACGTGCCACAACTAGAGAGAAGCCCGCGCACTGCAACCAAGAGCCCCCGTGCCGCAACTAAGACCCCACGTGCCGCAACTAAGACCCATCGCAGCCGAATAAATAAATAAATATTTTTTTAAAAAGTGTGATGTGGGGATAAACAAATGAGGAGGCTAAAAATACAATAACTTTCCCAGGTTCTCACCTCGGCTAGACAATAAAGATGTGACAGGGACCCCAGTCTCCACCTCCCAGCGAGGACTCCTTCCCCTCCAGCCCCCACAGAAGACCTGAGACAGGTCAGCCTTAACAACAAGGCATTATTTATTACTCTTCAGCTACAAACAGGTGATCAAAATAGTTTCAATCTTCATTCAAGATACTCTGCATCCCTATTCAGCTCTTTTCGAAATTAAAACTGTTTGGCTGCACTACCTACTTGCCTATGTGTTCTACAAGCCACAAATTTAAAATACTGTTCTGCTTTAGTCCCACTCCAACCCATAACGTTCTACTGAATCAGAAATTTAGCTAGTCTTTCAGACCTCCTAGTCAAGTGACGCTTATGATACTGTTATTGCTCACCCATCATAAATCTGTTTCTTCTTTTAATGCTGCCCTTGCTGTGTAATAAACGTTATATCTAGATAATCAAACTAAAGCCTGTAACTGCAAGAGTGTGGACTTTTGGACAGACTTTGTTTTTGCACATAACCTTGTCCAATCCTGCAACAGAGGCCAGTCACAGAAGGCACAGATCTGGATTGTCCTGTATTATTGCATTTTTCTTGTTCTGAACATCCTTGACATTACAGCTGACAAAAATGAAAACTGATATTGCAGATCTGTTTTCTGAAACCTTTAAAGCTAAAATCACATGAAAGAACGGACTTTGCAACTACTCATATTGACACCCTTTCAATCTGTATGAACGCTTTGGGTTGTGTAGAAGCAGCAAATCAATGGGTGCCGTTTTATCTTTAGTTGAACACCATCCTGGTGTATTCATTTACACCATCTTATATGTGACACACTGCTGTTCAATGTGTAATTCTGTGGTCTTTATTTCCCTTTGTATTCATTTTAAGCATCTTTATAAATTGCTGTATTGTGCTTAATGTAAAAAAAAAAGAGAAAAAGAAATTAGCACGTAATTTATCTCCAATTCATGGGACACACCATATTCAGCATTTAATGTATATTTCTTTTCAATGATGCTGCTCATGTATGTGTTTGTGTTTTCTGTGAATATACAATTTTAATTTATTCTCCCTCCTCACACCGTGCCCCCATGATTGAATAATAAAGAACAGAGACTGCGCCTTTGATTTGCACATTGGGGTTGCTCATAACTGTTGGCTTATTAAAGCCTGAAGTCCAATAGCTTCAGGCTATGTAATTCCCCATTAATAACAGATTAAAAGTCTAGCAAGGCCCAAAGGGAAACACTATGTTCCTCACTGGCAATAAAATTACTGTATTTCCTCAATTCTAAGATATACATCTTCACATTGTAACATTTCTAATCACGATGTATTTTATAATCACTATAATTGGTATAATAGTGTTCCTTTTTTCCTGAAGAGTTTGGTTATTAAACAGATGGTGTATTTTATAATCTAATGGTATCTGAATAAGAAAATATCATACATAACTAATTAAACAAGCAAGTCTATCTTCCATCCATGAGTAAAAAGCTGTTTCTATCTAATCCATACCTACATCACATAATTTGTACTTTCCACCTTTAAGTGGTAATTAATGAAGATCATAAAATTATCAGAATTTTATTTCAAGTATGAAAGAATAAATTCTGTATTAAATTGTATATCATTTTTATACATTCCTCATAAGAGTCATCACATCCTATTTATAATCATAGGAGACAATTTTCAATACGAGAACTCCACACTAATAAACAAACAAACAACAATGGATTACTGAATTAAACGCTTAGATTGCGGAATTAAATCTCTTTTCATTGATGCTGTGCTATGGCCAAAAAAGCAGCTTATGATACTTAATCTAAGACTCACGGAGGGACTTGGGTTACATCAAATAGCTGAAGGACGAGGGTCTGGTATATACAAGGAGGAAATGGAGGATGGAAGCAGGTATCAACACAGTTCCCTGACCAGCATCAACACAGCAGTACAAATACTTGTTCAACTGTGGCTCTACCCACATCAGGAGATATAGGCTGTCCCCTGTGCAGTCTCATCCCTGAGTTTCTCCATCTTTCCCTTCCTTCCTTCCTTCCTTCCTTCCTTCCTTCCTTCTCCTCTTAGATCAGTAACTGTCCCCACCCTGAAGTCACCACAAAAGCAAACAGAGGGCTTCCCTGGTGGCGCAGTGGTTGAGAGTCCGCCTGCAGATGCAGGGGACGCGGGTTCGTGCCCCGGTCCGGGAAGATCCCACATGCTGCGGAGCGGCTGGGCTAACAGAGAAGCTGGAGCAAGCCCAGGAGGGACGTAAGATCGCATCAAAGGCCTTCCTCAGGACTCCTTACTGCTGCCACTCTTTCCCATCTCCCTAGTCCCTAACCTTGGCATTATTTTCAGTACACAACAGAATTTTTGTGTTCAATGCACCAAGTAAATTTGTTTGCAGGCTCTGGAATGAAAAGTAGCAAAACATGGGCTTCAGGGACAGTAACATCAACCAAAGAACAAGCAAAAATGTTGGTTTGGGGACTCTGGGATAAGAAAATGTAAATGCTAATGGCCTCCATGGAAGCAGATGGA
Source organism: Neophocaena asiaeorientalis asiaeorientalis (assembly GCF_003031525.2). Lineage (NCBI taxonomy): Eukaryota > Metazoa > Chordata > Mammalia > Artiodactyla > Phocoenidae > Neophocaena > Neophocaena asiaeorientalis. The sequence goes on along the minus strand of NW_020172444.1, from coordinate 794,390 downwards.
GAGGCCTATTGAGCAGGTAAACTGACTAAAAGTTATAAATTTAAGCTACAAGAGAATGTATTAGCCAAGTCAAGAAAACATACTAAGGCAGCAACCAGCCCAGTAATGACATAGTAACTAAGGGCAGATCAGAAAACTGGTAAAAAGGAATTGTGATCATCTGTTTACATATTTAGAAGAAACCCAAGAAATTTCAAGGCTCTTAATATTTGAAAATATCAACAGAAGGCAAAAAATATGGTAGCCACTGGAAAAATTAGTCTCTACTCAGTCTGCCTTTTGGACTTTTTTCAAAGGCAGTAATACATAACTAACTGCATTACTAATTCATACTTACTGAAGTCTAGGAAAAAAACAACAATTTTATCTCTATTTAAGGGTAAAAATGGCTTTAAAAAATGGGTCCTGTTTTGTTTTGTTTCTTTTAAAACATCCAGCCACCTTGTAAAAGCTCAAGAAGGGTCAAAAGAAGCCTCTTCCCACCCCATCCAGTGTTTCTACAAAACTCACCTATGGAAACTGTTAGACTTGGATGCTAATTTAAATAACTTACAAACCTACTTACCTTGGTTAAATATTCCTGAGGAGTGGGTGCTGGAGTGAATTCATAATTTGAAAACACAGCTCCTTCCCTTCTTACATCTAGAATAAGTTGGGCCACATAATTTTCCTGGAACCGTGTCCTTTTTCCCAAAGCACCTGAAAAAATATATATTAAATTATATGTATCAACTTGTCAATCAGACATACAGTACAATCTTAAAGAGTAGTACTTTCAGAGCGCTTTAGAGCTTATGAGGTATTTTCTCCATTTCAAATAAGAGAAACCTGAGGCTCAAAATGACTTTAAAATGACTTTTTATAAAATTATAAAGCCAGTAAGTTATAAGGCCAGAACTCAAACCCAGGATTTCTGCCACTAGTTTCCACATATTTTTTTCACTAAACTATCTCCCTTCTCAAAAAAAATAACTCACTAGGTGTCATAGGGAGAAGAAATACTCTCCCATTTGCTCTCCATACAACAGATGAAAAACGGGAAGTTCTGAAGTACAGTCATTTGCTCAAAATCACAGGGTTTTCAGTATCAGACCCAGGGCTTAAAGCCAGGGTCTTCAGGTTCTAAATCCCACAGTCTTTCTATTACACTATCTGGCTCCACGTAAGACCAATTTTTTTTTCATTTTGTATCTGAAATAACTTGCTGCAGAACAGCTTTAAGAGAAGCAAAAGCTCTGACATCTATTCTCTGGCAAGAGTCAGATTACAAAGACCCTTGATTACAAAGACCAGTCTAAGAAGTCTGGATTTTATCCTGTGATGAGTCTGGCTCTACTTTATACAACAACCATTTAAACATGTTATACTAAAAATAGCTATTGAGATGGTCTAACACAGCTTTTTTTTATAGTAAGGCTAGAGCTGAAAAGAAAAAAGTAATAATCTGATCCTCATTTTATATTTGTGAGCACATTTGTATTTTTAAGTTCTTCAGCCTTAACTTGGAAAAAAATATGAAGAACTAGCTAGTAAATACACCAACAGCTAAAGCCGACTATACTGGGTACCATGATACTAGTTTTTTAAATAATCCAAAAAAAGAAGTCTCCTAGGACCGAAATATTTAAAAATAAAATCTCTGAAACTAACCTCACAACTTATATTACACATATCTCAAATACAAGACTCCAACTTACACCTGGCCATTGTCACAAAGTTGTAAGTTGGATATTTAATAATTCTCCCCATACAAACAATGTAATAAAAGGTGGGTAAGATGCCAGACTAGGCCACAAAGTCACATTTACTTCATAATGTATCTGAAGGATTTTATTGACAGGACTACCTCAATAAGCACAGAGTTTGGGGACTAAGAATGGGCCTTAGAGATAATCTAGACCAAGGCTACGCAGGACAAGTAGTTTCAATCATTTCAACATTCACAGATTGTTGTTTCAACATTCACAGAGCCCAGGTTCAACAGGTATAAATGGTGTGACCCACTGATGATGTCTGATTTTCATGAATGTCTTCAATATAGAATGCCAATTACATTGTGAGACTAGGGACAGGGCAATACATTAAGAGAAAATAATGTTTCTTATTTGGTACTCAGAAAAAAACACAGAGATCTTGGAAAAAATTCTGCAATTTATTTGTTCTTCCAACAAATGTTTATTGATTGCCTACTGTATGCCAGACAGTGTTCTAAGGCCATGAAGAAACATCTAAACAAAACAGTCAAAAATTTCTGTTCTTAAGAAATACAAGAAAGGCAGGATGGAAGCTGCAGGTGGGTATTTAACAGAAAGGGCAAACTAAATTTGGGAATCAGGAGGGGCCTTGGGAAGCCCACATGCACAACCAAATACACAAAGTTCATTTGTGTACTGCCCAGCTGCCACATACTACTGACATGTCTAACTAGACATGGGCATCTGCAGGAATAAAGTATATGATTTCAACTTTGTTCTAAAACTATGAATTTTTAAATAAAATCTATTTTTGTAAAGCAAACAAGAGGACACAGATATAAAATACAACCATACAATACAGCCAAACTGCCAATTATATATTAGTTTATCATAAAAATAAATCAATTATCCACAAAACGTAAAAAAAATCTTACCTGTCAAATCAATTTGTAATCTGCAGATTTCTTTAGCAATATTGAACTGATCTTTTGCTTTTTTATATTCATAATAATATAAAAATATATATGCACATTCCAGATGGAACTGAACAGCCAAATACCGACCTGAATCATCTACAAACAGATCCTCTAGTTTCATCACTGTAAGACAAAAGATGAAACATTAAAAAGTATGATGAAAATAAAAATATATTAATAAGTAAAACACTGAGTCCATAATATATGAAATATATATATTACACAGTTCCTGCTCTTAAAGAATTTCAAATCTGGAAGATGAGGGACACATTATAATAATAGTTTACAGTAAGCATTCTCTGAGCACTTACACGTTCCAAGCTTGAAGCTAAGGATATTATATACATTATCTCCTTTATTCCACACAATCCTAGGAGATATGATTCATAACCCTACTCTTTCTTATTTTAGAGTACTTGTCTTAATCGTACAATAAAAAAATATGACAACACAAGGTGATGACACAATATACCAAGTGAATCTGCAAAGTTAAACAATATGAAAATCTAATGAACAGATCAGCTTACAGACAGTTTTCCACATAAAGAATGTAGAATTTCTCCCTTAAAAGAAGAAACAGATATATATCCATATAGAGCTAAGACAATATGAGTATCAAATAGAAAATGAATAAGTATTGGCTTAGCAGTCATATTCTACTTTATTTCTCTAAACACATGAGATGAAAAGATGGGAGAATAATAGCCTAATAACATGGTATCTGAAATAAGATGATTTTCAAAATTAATTATATATAATAAAGTGGCTAGTTGGCATACACCAAGGGAGTTTCCAACAGGTCACTTCATCCATCCCTCTACAATATCCCTGAAAAACTATCCTTCACAAATGTTCCCGGAACAGGATCAGCATTGCACAAAACAGTTTACATGAATGAAAGTATAATGAATGAATAGAAAATACACTTAGAATGTCCAAAAATTGAGAATCAGTTTTCTATAATTCAAGCTGAGAGGGAAGTGATATTGATCGATGGCTACTCTGCTCAGCACTATGTATTTTACATGTTGTGTTAATTCTCACAATGATGTCTTTAGGGTTGACATTAACCCCACTGAACTCATTAGAAAACTGAGCTTACATCACTTACTGACTAGTCACCTCACCTGTTAAATGACAAAGCCAGAATTTGAATCCAAACTTGTTGGGAAAATGGGAGGAGGGAGTTGGCAGAGGAAGGACAAAGGTGTAGAGATGATGTTACAAAACCTAATCTACTTTCTCACCAAGTAATCTGACAGAAACCTACAGCTAAGAAACAGACATCCTTTGTCTTACCATGAACTGAATAAAATGAGTCTGAAAAAGAAAGTGTTTTTCTATGTACTGTCAGTCCTTTAAAGAGATTTTTAACTCAAATAAAGAGACTAAATCAAGATGTACATGTCTTAGGACTTCCTTGGTGGCGTAGTGGTTAAGAATCCACCTACCAATGTAGGGGACATGGGTTCAAGCCCTGGTCTGGGAAGATCCCACATGCCGTGGAGCAACGAAGCCCATGTGCCACAACTATTGAGCCCACATGCCACAACTACGGAAGCCCACGTGCCTAGAGCTCAAACTCTGCAACAAGAGAAGCCACCACAATGAGAAGCCCGCGCACTGCAACGAAGAGTAGCCCCTGCTTGCCACAACTAGAGAAAGCCCGCATGCAGCAACGAAGACCTAATGCAGCCATAAATAAATTAATTAATTATTGTTTTTAAAAGATGTACATGTCTTACTTCAAAAGGCAGACAGGCATACAAACACGAACTCCTCACTGTGAAAATCCTTCAACAGATTTCCTCCATGCAAACCAAACTCAAGAAAAGGTGGATCTGATGATACTCCATGCTGTTAGTGAGTGCTTTTTCTTTTTAAACTTTCTCTTCTTTTGTCTGTCCATTATTCCTGAGTGTCTAGCCACTACTCTCAGAAATATAACCTTCTATGAGCTTAGCACAATTCACAAATGACACAATTTCGCCTAATTGTCAATGACAGTAATCTTCTCTAAAGGTTCTGGATGCAAACTGTATTAAGGGATGTTACCTAAGGTTTTTCAAAATCCTCTCTCAAATATCACAAAACGGCCATTTCTGCACTTAAGTAGGCTTGTTATGCTGTGATCACTCACAAAGGTCTAGGGAGGACCATCAAATTTAAACTGTCCTAATAACACATAAGTCACATAAATGCCCAAAGCAAGATGTGTATATCTATCATCCCTCCTACCTACCCACTTACCTACTTGTAGAAATATGTGTGTGTGTGTGTGTGTGTGTGTATACACACAAACACATATTAGTACAATTGGTTCTGATCTTGTACTTCTGTGCTTTTTCTGCATTTCTTACGTGTTCAGGGGTCAAACACTGTTCAAAAAGTAGGATAGATACTAATTTTTTTAAGAATTAGTTTAATCTTTAATTCCACCAGCATGACCAATTACTCTCCCAATAAAAATACCTTTAAGAAACTGGATTTAAAATTTTTAATATATTTTTGTGTTAATGATTGTGTTGGGAACAAAATGACTGCTGAGAACAAAATAAGGAATCATCAAAAGACAAAAACTAAACGAAAACTGCAACCTTAGGAATTAAGCACACAGTCTGCCATATTCTGCCCGGAAGCTACCTACCAAACCTTTAGGGACCTTAGGATTCCACTCTGATGGCTGCAACGAGCACCAAAGACAAAAGATCAGACCTGAACCTACCCAAAGTAGGCAATCTAGCCAGAGAGCTCCATTTAAAACTGAGCCCCAAAGAACTGTGTCTTCAAAGGAAGTTAAAAAGGACTAGGTCTGCCACACAGAAGAGGTCAAAAAGGAAAATGGCAGTGGGCAAAGGGGAAAACACTTATCCCAAGAATTCATCACCATAAGCCAGCTTTCACACAGATTTGTAGACAATATTCAGACAAAAAAAAAAAAAAAAA